>NC_077233.1:194776719-195076719 GCF_027887165.1 Monodelphis domestica
TGCTTTATCTCTCTGTATGAACCAATCCTTAAAAAGAGGGAAGGCACTGTGGACTAGTGGACAATGAACTAGACCCGAGTTAAGAATAGCTCATTTCTCTCCCTGTTCTTTAAAGATTACAATGTTTTATACAAATGTTCTTATTTGAGTAAGTGTGAGGAACACTTGGGTTCAAATTTTATCTCTGAAATTTACTAGATATGAAAGGGAAGAGAATAAGTATTTATATAGCATATGTGCTAAGCATAGGTGGCACAGTGGATAGAGTGCCAGCCCTGGAATCAGGAGGACCTGAGTTCAAATCCAGTCTCAGACACTTCCTAGTTGTGTGATCCTAAGAAAGCCTGTTTGCCTCAGTTTTCTCATCTGTAAAATAAGCTGGAGAAAGAAGTGACAAGGCACTCCAGCACTTTTGCCAAGAAAACCCCAATGGGGCCATGAAGAATTGGACATGACTGAAATGACTAAACAACAAAATGACATATAGAGCTAGAAGACAGAGTTCATCAAGTCGAACCTCCTCATTTTATAGATAAGGAAACTAAACATAGAAAAGTTACTTACTTGTCCAAGATCACTTAAATAATATGTAGCAAAAGCAGGATTCAAACCCAGCATTGGAGATACTATCTGAGTTTTACAGTTGAGGAAAATGAGGCAAAAAGAAAAAAAAAACTTTACCCAGGCTCACAGAGTGGCAGTAGGAGTGTGCCTTTGAGTGTTTTCAAATCCAGTCTTTCTAACTCCAAGTTTTGCATTCTATTCACTATCCCATTCTGTCTTTGGACAAAGCGATTTAACCTTTTTGAGACAATTTTTTTGAAGTTCAAATGAACTACTGTTTATGTTTGGGAAGCAAACTATTACATAAATCTCAATTATTATTACTATGAAACATTATAATTTCCTATCCTTTTTTTTTTTTACATTATTAAAGATATCCAATGAACCAGTTTGGTACTTTGCCTTCTTATTATACAAGAATCCAGAAAGACCCAAAGGCAAATAATATCTATTCCACTTTCCATTTCTTTTCTGGTTGCTTACCACTAGTGTTTACTGAACATTCACATAAAAATTAACAGCATTGAAGTTCTCCATTAGGGTGAAGTTTTGTTTTATTGTACTTAAACAATGAAAGAATCTTCTTAACTATACTCCCTCAAAATTATGTAGGAAACTCTCCTTTTAAATGTTTATTGAGAGAAAATACTGATGCTAGATTTTTGAGCTGTGAGTGGTTATTTTCAAACAGACTGAGCAGATTACAATTTTTAAAAATTACATCATGCGTCTTTTCACTAACATCTGCAAATGTGATCCCAATTAGACTCACTTGTGGGGAGCAAAGTGTCAATTAAAAGCATTCTAGTCTATTGACCAGTTTCTGGATTGGAGATTCAGTGCCAATTGTCTGTTGAATAAATGAATGGTCTTCTACAAACCCTCAAGGGGATATCTTCCATCAGTGAACACAGTGAGGTAGATGGGCAGTGGGGAGGGATTCCTAATGCCTTCATTTAACCACACCAGTCTAGAATTTTATGGATCATGTTGTGGGTGATGGACATGCAGAGTTATTTTGCTGGGGATTTGAGTAGTGGTCCATAAGTACCCAATCCTTCAATTTCCCTGGTCCAGAAACTTGCTAGCAACCCCATAGATGGATGGTTTGGGAGGTTTGGTGGGAAAGAGTCTCTCTCCCAAGAAAAGAATATAGATTCAACCCTGGGAGTGAAAACTGAATTGACATGTAAGACATTTCTCCAAATCTGTAGGGAATGAATGGTGCCTATTGGTATAAGGGAAGTTTGAACTCAATATTAATTAACCCAATACATTACTTCCAAACTATGTGCTATAAGAGTTAGCCTGTTATAAGGGAATGGGATTTAGAGGGGAAAGGACCCCTTTCCTACCACTCAATTTCTGTATGACCTGGATCAAGCCTCTTAGTGCCTCAATTTCCTCATCTGTAAAATTAGGACATTGGATGAGATAATTCCCAAATTTCTGTCCAGTTTGGCTATGATCTTATAAGGATAATTATGTGGCATGGTGGGGAGAGTGCAGAATTTGAAATTAGAAAGACTTGAATTCAAATACTGCCTCAGACACTATGTGATCTGAAGTAAACTACCTATCTTCTCTGTACCTCAACTTCCTGATAATAAAATGAGGAGGGGGTGGGACTTATTATCTTCATTATCTCTCCTATATCTAAAACTATGATCCTATGATCTTCCAGTCATGGTCTGGTCTTAATTCTATGTGCCCCATTCCTTTCAATTCCTTTACTACTTATGGAAGCATCTATTTAAAGAGTCAGAGGTTGCAGAACTTTGCAACCCATCCATAGATCCATAACTTGTTATAAACAGCAATTTATCTCGAGCTTTACACCTTTTTCTCTCTCCACCACCCTTTTGCACTTTGCCACACCTTCTCCCCACCCTCCTTCACCAAACTATCATTCATTTAAAAAAAGGGCTTGGGAACCACTTAGTTATGCTGATGCAGCTAAGTTGTCTTTCATCAGGTAAGCTTTAAAAGCCTAAAAAGAGGTCAAAGGAGTAGAGGGCCAAGTTTGCTTGGGTTCTCAAAGACAATAAGGAAAATCTGCATATGTGAAATGAGTAACTGAGGTCCTTGGGTACAATATGTGAGGTTCACAGCCCACCAGTCCTGCAACTATCACTTTTTATGAAAAGGCACCCATGTCATCGGTGACCAGCAATGGGGTACCCACATCATCATAGGCTCTTGAGCAAGATGGGTCTCAGATTAGATGGTGTTAAAAATAACATAAAAAATGAAATTCTCCTTGCCTTCCAGGAGCTTCATTTCTAATCTGTCTCAGTTTAACTAAATTTTATTATACCTGATAAATAAATCTGGTGAACTAATGGTTTACATGGCCAGAACAAAATTTTCTAGAGGCAGCATGGTGGCCCAGTGGATAGAGCACCAGGCCTGGAGTCAGGAGGACCTGGGTTCAAATCTGGATTCAGGCCCTTTGTAGCTATATGACCCTGGGCAATTGCCTTAACCCTGATTGGTTAGCCCTTACTCTTCTGTCCAGGACAGAAAGTAATGTTTTTTTTTTTTTTAAGTATAATTTTCTAAATGAAGTCTCATCTGGAGACTAGGGTCACGAAGAGAGTTTACATTATTAGATTGTAAACTCCTTCAGGGTAGGGACTGGTTTTGTCTTTCCTTGTATACTAGGTACTTACTCTGATGTCTGGCACATGACAGGCATTTGATAAATACTTGCTGATTTAACTTGACTTGAAAGAGGATAATGAGTGTCACAACAACCACTCAAGGATTATTATGTTACTTAACTATGGGAACCTAAATTACTGAATTCAGGAATCTTAAAAACTCTTGAGGACACACTATCCAGAAGAAAATAAAATGTAGAGAGTTATTTGACCTAGAACTTCATTTCTTTTTAATTTAAATGTATTTATTTGTTTGTTACATCAAAATACTCAGGTAGCTTTCTTCTCCCTTTCCTCCCATTAAAGAAGGTATAATTTGACAAAAATATATCCGTATATATAAAACTCTGTCTTGCTTATTTCTTTTTATTAGTTCTTTCTCTGGAGGTGGACATACATAAGTCATTCTTCAAACAATATTTCTATAGCTTATAAAATGTTCTCTTGATTCTGCTTATTTCACTCTTCATAATTTCATGTAGTTCTTTCCAAGTTCTTAAACTAACTTGCTCATCATTTCTTACAGCATAGTAGTTCTCCATTACAATCATATGCCACAACTTGTTTAGCCACTCCCCAGTTGATGGGCATCCCTTCAATTTTGACAAATTGTTGGGAAAACTGGAAAGCAGTCTGACAGAAACTAGACCAACATCTTACACTATTTACCAAGATAAGATCAAAATGGATACATAACCTAGGCATAAAGGGGGATATCATAACTAGAACAGGGACCACATTACTTATCAGATTTATGGATTGGAAAGAATTTATGAACAAGAGATAAAAAAGCATTTTGAGATGTAAAATGGATAATTTTGAAAACATTAAATTGAAAAGATTTTCTACAAATAAGATGAATGCAGCTAAAATGAAAAGAAAAGCAGTAAGTTGACAGATTTTTCAGGTAGAGGTCTCATATCTAAAATACACAGAACTTTGACCTAAGACTTCATAACTTCTAGTAATTTGCTTGTCAAAGGGATAACCCGTGAAAGCACAGTACCATAATTAAAATTAGGAACGTTTCACCTACAGAAAAAGCAAATTGGCTGGGAGAGGAGGTAGCTGGAGACAGCAGATCAGAGGGTAATCAGAATGTAGTGCAATCTCTCAAAAAGGAAGACAGTTTGATCCTTACAGCCAATTGGCTTAGCCTTAAAGGAAAGATATGATAACAATAGAATTCTGGAGAGAAGGGTGAATTAGAAGGTCTCCTTGTATAGAATGGGCCAGTGGAAAGGTTCATGCAGCAAGGCATGGTTGTTCCCTGGAAGAAAACATGCACCCCTGGATATTAACTCCGATAATTAAATCTAGTACCCTGCATTAGTTACCATTCTGAATAGCACTAATGATAGTGCTGTAGGAGTATTTACAAAGGATGAATTTCTTTACCAATGTGTTGGCTCTTCATTAGAGACACAAGTGAGAGGCTGTGGCAAAGATAGCATGTATCTTATATCTCATCTTTAAACTTTCTCTAGTACAAAATACTAGTTCTTATTTAGAAAGAAAGAAAAAACCAAGTGATGAAAAGTGCTACACTTTTGGGGAAAAGTTTACATATTGGGCAAATCTGGTTCAACAAATGTTAAATGAAACCAATTACATCAAAGGTAACTCTAAATTGGCAAGATATGGCAAAAGTACAAAAAGTTACATTTATCTTGATGAGATATGTTATAAGAATACAAAAGATATCTGAGAGGTCAAAAGAAAGGGAAAGGAAGAGGTTGAGAGCATCAAGGGAAAGCCAATATCTTGCCATGAAAATAAGGAGAGGAAAAAAGATAATGGAAAAGCCAGGGTCACTCTAGAAAGAGATGTGAGAGAGAGAGAAAAAAAGAAAAAACTCAAAAAAATTGAAAAACAATTCCAATATTCCTAGTCTACTAAAGCAAATTAATTAAAGCCTACAATAATAAAGGAGTCAGGGATAAGATTGAAAAATAGGACCTAAAGCTCCTAAGTTTCTTAAGGTCTCCTTACTTTATAAAAAAAAAAAATCAGACACGGAATATAGGACAACTTTGTCCACGTGATGCTTAAGAATGTTAATCTCCAAAGGAAGGGAAATGAAATGTAAATCTGTTAATAGGATTAAGAAAAACATCTGCTTCCTAAATGAGGAAAGATTGAGAATATTTTGGAAAAACTTCTAAACTATTCTCTGAACTTGGAAAGGAAAGCTATCCCTACCCCCTTCTTGACTCAGACAACATACTAATGAAACTATACCTGTGGGATGTAGTGGATTTGGGAGTCAGGAGATGTGGGTTTGAATTCTGATTCTGCCACTGTCTATATGTGTGACTTTGGGAACACTGTCTTTCAGCTTTAATTGTCTCACCTATCAAATGGAGATAATATTGGGGGTATACACAAATATCAGCCATTATTGGTAATATACAGGGTTTTCAGCATATTTTGATATAAAAGCTTTACCTCTATTGAAAAATAAATGTAGAAGCAGCTAGGTAGGTAGCCCAGTGGATAGAAAACCAAGCCTGAAGATGTGAAGTCCTGGGTACAAATTTGGCTTGAAGCACTTCCCAGCAATGTGACCCAGGGCAAATCACAACCCCCATTGCCTAGCCTTTGCCTTTCTCCTGCCTTTGGAACTAATACACAACATTGATTCTAAGATGGAAGGAAAGGTTAAAAAAAAGTCTTAACATGCCATTAATAGAGGGAATATTGAGCTGAGTTCTCCAAAGACTAAGACTTGGTTCCTCTTCTTTCTCTAAACTGAAGAGATTCTTAACTTGGAATATTTGAATTAAATCTTTAATTTAATTTACTTAATCTTTAAAACTATTTTGGTAATAGGACTGCAATACAATCAATTTCCTTCATGATTATATATACTTTATTTTATGAATTAAAAAACTTTATTTTGACAAGAACTCCATTGGTTTCACCAGTCTGCCAAAGGGGTCCATAACATAAAAGAGACTTAAGAATTTTTGATCTAGTCTTTCTTTTTGTGTATCATTTATTCCTATGGTTCCAATTAGCAATAGCTAAAAGAACAACTTCCAAATCTTATTACCTTTTCCAGGACAAATATCTGCTGGGGCATCTTATCTGTCCTCTCAAATACAAGACAAAAAAATCCAATATGTCCAAAAGAAAGACTCATCACTTTCACCTTCTAAATCTGCTCTTCCTGGCTTCCTTATGCTTATTTGATTACATTATGTAGGCTCAAAACCCCAGGGTTCCTTTTAATATTTTCCTCTTCCTTCCCCTGTGTAATATCTGATCAATCAATATCTTGTTGATTTCCCCCCTTTTCCCTTCTAATACCTGTCCACTCTAGCTCAGGTCCTCATTTATTCTCCCTTGAATTTTTGCAATAATATAACAGATCTTCCTATTTCTAATTGATCTCTCTAATACAGGCATTTTAAACCCTTTTTAGGTCAGAGTAAAGCTAATTTACAAAACACATAGGATTACAAAGGAACTCAATGATATTAAAAAGTGTCATAAAGATATTAAAACAACACATCTATTTTTTTTTTAAATCCTTACCTATCATCTAGGCACTGGGGGTTAAGTGACTTGCCCAGAGTCATATAGCTAGAAAGAGTCTGAGACCACATTTGACCTCCTATGTCTGGACCTGGCTCTCAATCCACTGAGCCAGCTCTCTGCCCTCACATTCTCTTTATTTTATTTATTTTACATTCTCTTTATTTTAAATAAGCTTCTATCCTATGAGTTTAGAATTAACAAAACAGACCATTTTCTGTAACCTGAAGCCTTCAAGTTAGAGAACTATGAGGATGCAGTGAGGCACTAGATGGAGGCATCTATTGATGAAATGTGATCATCTCCCTATCAAATTTTTGGAATACTCATACACAAGGAGAAGGGAGAGAATGCAGGTCCAGAAATTATGATTATGAGGGCCACAGAGAAGAAATTCTCATGGTCTAAGATTTCTTGGGAACAACAGTAGTGAGGAAATCTAAAGTTGGGAAAGATCTACAGAGAAATCATTATATAGCAAGTATGCCATGTGGGTGGCCACCATCTTGGTTTCCTCCTTGACACTTTTGGCTCCTTTTTCTTTAACTCTTACCTTCCATCTTAGAACCTAAGGTAGAAGAGTGGTTAGGGCTAGGCAATCAGGGTTAAATGACTTGCCTAGGGTCATATAGCTAGGGAGTGTCTAGGGCTATATTTGAACCCAGATCCCTTAGACTCCAGACCTAGTGCTCTATCCACCATGCTGCCTAGCTGTCCTCACAAATAGACTTTCAAACCAATGACTTCCTGATCCAAAACAATGCTTTTCTAGAAGTGGATACTGCACAGGTACAGTACTTCAAGGGATGTGCTTTGATGGATGGCAAGATGGACAATGCTGCTCTTTATCCCTACTGTATATTCTAGGTATGGCAGCCACAGGTATCTTTTAAAAGGATGGCATTGGTTATAACCATTTATTGCTCAAAAACTTTAGTTGTTTAGGAAACCTGCTCCAGGTAACATAAGCAATAAGCATTATAAGCAGAATTAGAACCCAAGATACTCCAACTTCAAAACTGGTGTCACACAGATAATATATAACACATTAAGGATTTGAACCTAAGTCTTCTGATTCCAAATCCAGTGCTCTTCATCCTTTGCCACTGTGAGAGTAATAGTTTTCATTTTTATTTTTTTAGAAAATAAAGATAAAAAAACAGGAATAAGATTTTTTTTTCTTTGCCACCACTGGACATATTTCTCAGTCATTTTCCCCTGGAACATCCTCTAAGAAAAAGGACTAGATTAACAAGGTCATTTCATTATTAAATGATGGAAAGAGTTTTAAAAAAATCAAAGTTCTCCAAATGTTACGATTTTATTATTATTATTTTCCTTGGTCCTTTTTTTTTCTGAAGGCATATGGCACAAATATTGATATATCACTAGAAGTCTTTTAGCTATAAAAGTATATGCATGTAAAAATTCAAAAATTGAACAAACTGTGCCCTCGTGTGGCTAAACAGTATACTCAAATAACTGCAGAATAAGCTGCTATTGATGCTACCGTCCCTGCTCCTGGGGCTTTGTTAACTCTTGCATTTATTTATTTTCAGGTCTAACCTCAGTATATCTGAGGAATAGAATGCTAGCCAAGTACTCTGCCCATCTGTACCATACGTCAGAAAAATTGGATTATATTCCTAGTTTTCTCTTTCATCATGGGATCATGAGAACATGGATTTAGAGCTGGAAGGCACCTCAGAGACCACCTCATCCAATGTCCTCCTTTTGTAGATGAACAAACTGAAGCCAAGAGTTTCTACTGCATCCAAGGTGACTTACTCTAAGTTACACAGGTAGCGTGTGGCAGAGTCAGGATTTGAACTTGAGTCTTCTGACTCCAAATCTAATAGTATATTTCTACTATTTCATAATGTCCTCATTGACAAAAATGATGCATAATTAAGGTCCCTGAATTCAGGGTATCTGATGCAAATATATTTTGTTCTCGTGGCTAATTGAAAACAAAAGTAAATTTAGAACCCAAATTGTTCAGATCAATGTCTAAATTCTTCATTTTGCTTGTCCAGTGGAGGCTTTAAGTGTTCTTGGGAAGTTAAATCAATCTCTAATATTTGCTGTCAGTTTTACTTTACTATGTAGTGTTCAGCTTATCTTTTAGTCAAGATAGATATTGTAAGTACATATTTGTTATTTTTCAGTCATGTCTGATTCTTTATGACCCCATTTAAGGCTTTCTTGGCCAAATGGCTTTGCCATTTCCTTCTCCAGATCATATAAAAGATGAGGAAACTGAGGTAAACAGGATTAACTGACTTTTGCCCAAGCAAGTGTCTGAGGCTAGAACCCAGGAAAATGAGTCTTCCTGATTCCGGGTCTGGCACTCTATCTACTGTGCTCTCATGATCTGGAAAATTCAAGAAAAAACTTTTGCCCCTTAGCTTAGATTTGTTCTTTTATTTTATTGAGGCATTTACAGTAAGCATCCTATTGTAAAATTTAGGTCAAGTATTTGGTCATAGGCTATATATGTAGGCCAATATTAAGATATCTCTACATTTCTAACCTTTCTGTGGGATTTGCTGGCTTTCATATCCTTTTTTACAAACTTTTTAGTTATTTTAACTTTTAAATATAAATTGCATCTATGATCTTAAAAGATAAAATATGTTGGCATTATATAGTAAACTATACATATATTATACATATATAAATTTCTGAGCTTCTAAACTTTTTCCATGTTATCTGCTGATCTTCATGTGTTCTTTCTTTCTTTCTTTCCTTCATTTCTTTCCTTTATTCCTTCTCTCTCACCCACCCTTTGAGAAGGCAAGCAAAAATATCAATTATATATGTGAAATCTTGCAATGCATTTTCATATTAGCTTTGTTTGCTTGACTATTAATGATCAGAGGGTCAACAAAGGGGGTTATTTCCATTGGCATATCTTTCAAAGAATCATATATAATTTTTATGTCCGTATAGAAGGCACTTTGTTAGAGGAAATGCTTCAAGGTGATGTCTTTCTTTTCTGAATCAAATGCTTTTTTATAATTAAAAAAACAACAATATGGAAATGTTGCATTTTATAAAAAATATTCCAGTCAACCATTTGATGGTAAAAATATGGCCTACTGTATAACATTCTCTACAAATTGGTCTCTTCTTAAATACTTCTTTTTTTTTTTTAAACCCTTACCTTCTGTCTTGGAGTCAATACTGTGTATTGGCTCCAAGGCAGAAGAGTGGTAAAGGCCAGGCAATGGGGGTCAAGTGACTTGCCCAGGGTCACACAGCTGGGAAGTGTCTGAGGCCAGATTTGAACCTAGGACCTCCCATCTCTAGGCCTGGCTCTCAATCCACTGAGCTACCCAGCTGCCCCCTTAAATACTTCTTAAAGATGCCCTCAATGCATGAGTAGGCTATTCTAATAAAAATTTTATATGGATGGGGAAAGTAGGCACAGGTCAGTAGTTACTCATATGACTTTGGTTTGGGTTTTTTTTTTTTTGGTAGTTAGAAATAAGGCCTGAAATTGCCCCTCCCCCCCCTCATACATTTGATATCTCCCCTCTTTTAAATACCTTGGGAACGAATTCCTTAATGCTCTCAACTGTGTTGCCTACAACACAGCCTTCCTCTGGATATAAAGGGTCTATTCTAGCTGCTTTTCCAATCTTTGTTTACTTCAGTGGTATTTCCCTGTCCTTGGCATGCATATTGAAAACTGTGGGATCATGTGGCAAATATGGAGGTTCCATTGCACTTGATACTAAAAAGAGTTTGTTATAAAGTCTTTGCTGCTCTTTCTCATCTTTCATCTGTTTGTTGTTCTTCTGGTTTCATCCTCAAATGCCCTTGAGACTACTTTGTTCACTGGTCTCTCCCTAAGCATGCCTCTCTCACTCCCCCAAGTATAGTTTAGACTCATTTTCTCCCTCCTCTGTTTCCAATTGTTTAAGTTCTTCTACCATTCTTATTCCTGAGGTTATCCAAGTGCGCTTGCTGTCTAAAACAATGCGATCATATTTTGCCACCTGGCAAGAGAGCCAAGTGTTTTTTAGACTTTTATCATCTCCTTTCTATGGCAATTGATTTACATTGTATAGAATTCTTATGAAACTGAAAAGAACAGTGATGTAATAAAGTATCAATAAAATATTTACTTTTTAAAAATAAAAATGGATACAGCATGGCCCAAGACATTAAAAAAATAATCCTTAACCTCTGTCTTAGAGTCAATACTGTGTTTAGAATCAAATACTGATTCCAAGGCAGAAGAGGGGTAAGGGCTAAGCAGTGAAGACTAAGTGACTTGCCCAGAATCATAAGAGTTAAGAAGTTTCTGAGGCCACATTTGAACCCAGGACTTCTGGTCTTTGGACCTATCTCAATCCACTTTTGTTTCTTTTTGTACTGTTCCCCCAAGCTTAGTACAGTGGCTGACACATATGAGCCACTTAATACATGTTTATTGATTAACTGACAAAGTAAGGTTGGAGTAGAGCAGGAAACCATTGGAATTTTTAAATAGAAGTTTGAATTTGAAATGATAGTAGCTTTTCTAGAATAGGTAGCTAGTTTCTGGGTGTTTAATAATCATTAACAGTAATCAATCAATGAATTAATTGAAATAATTATTATAAACACATGCTTTGTGTCCCCAGAGTTTAGCATAGCCCCTGGCGCTAATAAACCCTTAAAAATTGCTTCTTGATTTGACTTGCCAACTATTCTAGGCACTGAGGGAAATAGAGTGTTTGGGCAATACGTAATCCCTGTCCTCAGTGAATTTATAAGTGAGATAGACCTGATATAATCTGATTTTTTTTTTTACGAGATCACAGTATCATTGATTTAAAACTAGAAGGGACCACAGAGGTCATCTAGGTTAACTCTTCATTTTACTGAGGGAGAAACAGATTGAGAGAGAGGAAGCGAATAGCCCCAGGTCACAAAGATCCTAAATAACAGTCAGGTTTCAAATTGCCTTCAAATCCATTGTTCTTTCCACTATAAAAATGCAAGGCAGTGAGGAACTTTGGGAAGAGTAATTTTATATTTGAAATAGACTTCCAAAGGTAAATGTGTTATTTCCATAATTCATCCAAATAAATATATATTTACTCAAAATAGGTCAACATCTCCCTATAGGCAAGATTCAAAATATGTTTTCACTTGTCCAGAAGCAGAGGGGTAAAATAGGATAGATTTGGCACTGGGAAGATCTGGGTTCAAATGCCATTCAAGATACTTAATAGCTGTGACCCCAGGCACCTCTAACCCCAGGGGTTCCCTGTGGCTCTGTCCTGGGCCACCTTTTCTTTTCACTTTCCCTATACCAGAACTTCTTAACTTGGGGGGTCAGTGAACTTGTCTTGGAAAATATCTTTATAACTATATTTAAATACAATAGACTTGCCTTGTAACTCGATGTATTTCTGAAAAGTGCTTCATAAGACTTCCAGAAGGGATCCATAATACAAAAAAGGTTAAGAACTCTTGCTGTATAACTTGGTGATCTGATCAGTTCCTACTGGTTTAATTGTCATCTCTAGGGAGATGATATGTATCTCCTAGATCTACATCTAAGCCTAGTCTTTCTCTTAAACTATAATCCCATTCCAAACTGCCTTTATTTTTTAAAACTCTTACCTTCTGTCTAGTAACAACTCTAGGTCAGAAGGGCAAAGACTAGGCAAATGGAGTTAAGTGACTTGCTCAGGGCTACACAGCTAGGAAGTGTCTGTGGCCAAATTTGAACCCAGGTCTTCCTGCCTCCAGGTCTGGGGCGCTATCCACTGTGCTTCCTATTTGCCCCATAAACTGTCTTTTGTACATGGGCTGTCTCTTAAGCATTTCAACAGGTCTAAAACAGAATTCATTATCTCCCCCCAAATGCACTCCCACAAATTTCCTTCATTAAATATTCCCTACTGCAGTTGGGAGCACTATAGTTTTCCTACTCACCCAGGCTCACAACCATGGTGTGATCTATTACTACTCATTCTTAACCCCCACATCTGGTCTATTGCCAAGTTTTCTTATTTCTCCTTTCACAACGTCTCTTGTATACATCCCATTCTCTCTACTCACACAGTCAACAATCTAGTTAAGGCTCTCAGCACCTCTCCTCTGGACAATCATAAAAGTGTTCTGATTGAGTCTCCTTGGCTCAAATCTCCCTATTCCACACCTCCCTCCATTTAGCTGCCAAAGTGATTTTCCTAAAGCAAACCTAATTATGTCATTCCCCAACCCCCCTTTCATCCCCACCCCCACCCAATCCAGTGGTTCCCAGATATGTATGGTATCAAATACAAAGTCTTCTGTTTAGCATTTAAAGTTTTTCACAATCTGGTGTCTTCCTACTTTTCCTGACCCCATGAGCTTTGCTGTGCTCTCTCTATAGTACAATATGGTTACACTGGTCAAATTTTATCTGTTCATCGCATGTAAATTTCCACCTCCCATCTCCATGTCTTTAAATTTGCTATTCCCCATCCTTGGAATGCTCTTCCTTCTCCTCTCTGCATAAGGGAGAGGGTCAACTGAGTCAGTCAATTAACTCATCCCACTTAGTCCTGACACCTTTATCAGGTGATAACGTACCTCAACTGAACCAATCAAACAGAAGTAGGAACTAAATGTGGGTGAGCCATGGGCACCTTGGTTGACGCCATCTATCAATTAATGACATTTCAAGTAGGTGGGATAGGAAGTCTGTTCAGATTAGTTGACAGACTTAGTCATACTTTGTGAGGCTCAATTAAAATAAAAGATTTGAGTGTATAGCAGTCTAATTGTGGAAGTCTCCACTCAAGTTCCTGAGAAGGAATTGCTTGGGGGGGGGGGGGCGGCATACAGTGGGGAGGAGGATACCTCAGCCCCACTGTTTCCCAATCTTTACGGATTAGAAGTTCTCATTTGGCATCCTAACAGCATCTTTTGGACATCACTCAATGGTAGAAGTGTCTGGACTGGGTACTAAGGAAAAAACTGGATCTAATAAAGAAAGACTCTACAAAGAATTTAGCAGAAAAAGCTACACCATACCTATTGGGAATATCTTGATGGCTCCAGAAAAAGACTTCCAAGGAGTTGGGAGTTACCTCCTTGCACATATGCTCTCTGAGTTTAAATCATCATTATGTCATCTTTCTTTCTCCTTCTTTCCTTTCTTTCTTTGTTTCCTCCTCCTCTCCTTTCAAACTCACCTTCAGAAATAGATAGGTGACACTGGAGAAATAACTAAACTTCCATTTATCTCAATTTCCTCATCTAGAAGGTGGGGATAATAACATCACCTATTTCCAAGGGTTATTAGGAGGATAAATTGAGACTATATATTTAAAGTGCTTTGAAAATCTTAAAGCACTATATAAGTGTTAGTTATTTGTATTATTTTCCTATGAATTTGATATGAACTAGTGGAAGAACAACTTTTCAAGGTTTGTACCAACTTTCCTTATTATACTGCCCTAATAAATATTCCCAAATAAGTCTAAATTATTTTATAATTTATAACAATGGATAATCATGGGGGAAACACACTGGTGGGGGCTCATGATTTGAAAAATTAGAAAATCACACCCAAGTCCTCCAGGATGCCCTAAATTTTGAAAGGAGATAAAGTAGCCATTCTGCTGCTCTCTGAAGATCTAGTTTGCCAGGTCAAGTCAGATTGTGAATATTTGCTGCATTGATTTTCTTTGCTTCATTCAAGCTTTGGCTCAAATCTTACTCTCTTTAGAAAACCTTTCCCAGTCTTCTCAAGCTACAAGGGCCTCCTCTTCTTAACTGACTTTTCATCTACTATGTATGAATGTTATACTTATATTTACCTGGTTATCTACATGCTGTTAGCCCTATAAAAGTGTTCAATCTTGACCTTCAGATTAGGAACTGTTTCATCTTTCTTTGTATTATCAACACTTAGCACAGTGCCTGAGGGCACATAGTAGGTACTTAATGAATACTTGCTAACTGACTTGCCTGGGTCCCAACCCTAAAGATTTTGTGATTTTAGACAAATGGGAAGCTCTTCTGGTGGTCTAAAATCTACTAGTGTTTAGCAAATTAGTGTTTATCACATGGATGTTCTTACATGGCTGTTGCTGAATCTAGCTAAATAAAAATATATATGCTTCTACTATTGCTTTTAAAATTAATTCTAAAAAATCTTAATTGTCAAAGGGCCCCTATTAGAACAGTTGCATAAATAAATCCTTAAAAGTTAGGGAAGACCAAAGTTACTAGCCCATTCCAAGCATACTAATTCTTCAAGGAGCCAGTTCATAGATTTCATCGCCTAAATCAGAAATCTGCCAGAGAAAGCATTGTATGCAAGGATGAAATTCATCTTTTGCTGGAGTAGGTTCTATGCAACCAAATTGCTGGTCTTTGTTCAACCCATCTCACTTTGAGTTAAGGGTCCTGGGGGTGCTTCTCCAAACAAATGAATATAGCAGAATATCAGTTCTGAACCTCAGATCTGCAAAGGTGGGTAGAAAGCCATGAGCAGCAGGGGTTTCCTTGGACAAATGTGATGCCTGTCCACGTATTTCAGAGACAAACTGTCTGGGAGCAGTCAAAAAAACTCCTTTCCTCAAAAGCAGGGAGAAGGAAGCATCAGGATGCTTGAAGCTCTTCTCCTAGTTTGAGGGTTCTCCCTTTTTTGTGTTATGGATCTCTTGGATAGGCTGGTGAAGCCCTCTTCTGAGAATAATTTTTTACATGCATAAATTACAAAGGAAACAAATTATATTGAAATTCAATCACTGTTCAAATAAGTAAATAATAAAACGTGTTTGGGAACAAATTTGATCATCAAAATATTTAAAAAACAAACCAAGTTCATTGACTTTAAATTGGTAACTCCTGCTCTAGGTCATGGGACAATTCACTCTTTAGACAAAGACAAAGCTGGGATTTAGCACAATAATTCAAATCTCTAGGCTAATTAATTCTGGCTCTTGTAGAGAATGAATTTTCTTTAAAATAATTACTTTGAATTTTCTCATCCTGATCTTCCCCAAAAGTTTGTGTCCACCATGAGATCTTCTGGTTTATTTCCATTTCTCAATCAATATGTTTCCCAGCTATCATTGCTCACTCAGAGTGATTCCAGAGCAACTCGGCTAATATTCATATCCTGCTTGTCTCTGCAAGGCATGGGTCAAATTGTGGTTGCTGGGATACAGCTATGGCCTGGGGAGGTCCTTTACCATCAGGCCAGACACTGGGCCAACTGGAAGAATAGAGACAGAGAGTCCAAGAACATTAGCTGAGTAGGAGGCCTGGAAAGCAGTTAATTATCCATCAAAGAAGTCATGTTTCAGCTGATATGCTTGTTCCCAGCAAGCCCAGTCCTCTGCAAGTGAGTTTGATAATTAGATAAACAAGACCTCAGAGGCTCCATGGGCTTTGGATGAGAGATGAAAATGCATTTTATGTGGCTTTCACTAACGCAATCGCCAGTTAAAGGGATGGCAACCTGCTTTACAACCTCATTATAATATTAGCTCTTGTGATCTCCATGCACGCTCCCATCAGCAGAAGGATAAAATCAGCTTTGAAGGTTGCACTGGAGCTGCCTACAAATGACGAGGCTCTTATTCTCCCTTTAACAGTAAAGCAGCTGGAGTCTTCATTACCACTTTTAGAACCCAGCATATAAAACAAAACTACCAAATGGGAAAAGAGCCAAGGCATGCTTTGAACAAAGGGTTCTTGAGAGAATCAGTACAATTTACTTAAACCTATGGAAAGAAATAACCAGATTTACTTCATCTGTGGCATGGAGCAAAGACAGGTCATTCGCAGCCTTTGATACTCTTCTGGGTCTAAATGAATTTCCTTAGCTGGTCTGGACCACTCTTCTCTTTGTTCCTTGCTTTCATGCTGTTGTTTAAGGGAGCATCTACCTTTCCTCTGTTTCTCCTACTTCCCCAAGACTGAAGCATCCACCTCTGTAATTCATACTGATGGGAGTGGTTCTTTGGAGTGCAATCACCCCTTGAGGTGAAAGACTTTAATTCTTTCTCCACAGAATTGCCAGTGATTTTCCCAAAGTGTAGGATCGACTGGGTCACTCCAACTCAATAAACTTCAGTGACTCCCTATTGCTGCTAGGTTCAAATAGAAGCTGTTCGCTTTGGCATTCAAAACTCTTCCCAACCAGACTCCAAATGACCTTTCCAGTCTTCTCCTAGATTACTCCACTTTACTCATGCTATGGTGCATCCAAATTGGTCTTTTTAATGTTTCCTAAAAGGTGATATTTCATTACTAATCTTGCACTGGCTATCCCCAATGCTTGGAACACACTCCTTTCTCACCTTCATCTCTCAGAATCCCTAATTCCTTCAATGCTAGTCCAAGAGTTACCTAGTATAAAGCTATTCCCCCCTTACCTGATCCCCTCTCCTATATTTTTCCTCTCAAAATTTCTTTGTATATAATAATAATAATAATGCAACATAGGTGCCCTTCTGGAGGGCAGAGAGTGTTTTGTTTTTGTCTTTGTGTCACTAGTGCTTAATAAATGCACACTTGAGTAACAAATGATTCTTTGGAGGGTGGGTGTTTTCTTCAATCCTCTTCTCTAGCCAACAAAGGGTGGAGGCTTGAGCTCTCCAACTCACTCTATCTGCCCTCTGGGGCACAGTGGGGAAGGAGGGAAGGAGGAGGGCAACATTTGTAATTAGAATTCCTGGTACCAAGAGCTGGCTTCCTCATTTGGAAAAAACATTACTCTTTAGGCTGATGGTATGACTGTTAGTGTCTTGGAAAGCTCCCCCTGACTACCCAAATATCTTTATGAAGCTAGAAATATATTTAATGGGGGAGGAAGAGGCACTGGTGGAGGGAGGAAACAAGATCTTTCACTCCAAAATTCTGGTTCAGGCTTAAAAAATTCAAACAACTCTGGGAAAAGTAATACTTTACTTTTATACAAAAAGTAATTACAAATTACAAAAATATTGGCTTAAAAGTCAGTGGGGGAGTCTAAATAATTTGATAGGAGATTCTTTCCTATCAGTGAGAGCAAGTTAAGATAGAGGTTAGGGTTCCTGAATGGATGGGGAATTGATTAGGATAGGAGACAGAATGGGCCAGAGAGATAAGGAACAAAAACAGTCTTGTTGAGGGGTAGGGGTCGAGTTGGGAAAGACATGAGAACAAACTTTGACTACTTGGCAATTTTCCCTAGATCCAATCCTCTCAAGGATAGCCACCAAGCCAAGAGACTCTGACACCGATGCCTCAATTCTCTCAGCTTTAAAGCCCCAATGGTTTTAGAACTCTAGAAGGATAACTAATTAAGATCATCTCTGCTCAGGAACAGAAGCATTAGCTCTCTTCAAGAAGACTTACTAGCAGTTCTTCAACCGGGAAGAAAACTAGTTTACTAAAAAAACTAGTGAAGAGGTGTCACACCAGAAACATGGGGGACAAATGTCAATCTGACTGTTAGCACATGCATTCATATGTATCTTTGTGTAAAAAATAGTATAAATAATATTTTTGTAAACTTAGTTAAGTAAAGAAAGGCAAATGCCTTTTAAGGAATTCTTTGGTGGACTCTGACAAATAAAGAATTATTTTCTAAAACAAAGAATTTAATGTATGTGTTTTTTTTAATTTGGGTTTTTCCTATATTAAGGTTAGCTCAAAGGGGGACTGAATTTATGAAGTAGACAATTGGTAGAACTGAATTCAGGGCACAGGAGGTCCCCTTAATTATATTTTTGATGATGTTAGAAATTCTATAATCAGAGCCATCTTCCTGAATTCAAATCTGACCTCAGATACTTACTAGCTATGCTTGCCTCTGTTATTCTTTTAAAATCCTTACCTTCCATCTTAGTATCAATTCTTTTTTTTTGCCATTAAAGAGCTTACAATTTAATGGGGAAATATAGTACACAAAAAGAATCTGAAAAGGGGACTGGGGGAATGGAGAATACCTGGGGGCAGGGGTTAGTATCAATTCTAAGATAGAAAAGATTCAAGGATTGCCCAGGATCACCTAACTAGGAAGTGTCTGAGGTTAGATTTGAACTCAGGATCTCTCATTTCCAGGCCTGGTTCTCTATCTATTGAGCCATCTAGCTGCCTTCTATTTCTATATCCTATCTATATATCTATACATTCTTTGTACATAGTTGTTTGTACATGATCTCCCTTGTAAGACTGTGAGCTCCTTCAGAAAGGGACCATGTTTTGCCCATCTTTGTATTCCTAGTCATTGGCAAAGTGCCTGGCACATGGTAAGAGCTTAATAAATGTTGGCTGACTAGCATAGATGTGGATGACAACCCATACCCCAATTTGTCCTTTTCATGGGATTCTCTTCCATGTTTTTACACTAATCCTTTGGATATTTCCTACATTTTGATACAGCACTTGGAAGTTATCTCAAAGCCCACTTTGTCTAGTCTGTATCCTTTCCTTATCATACATGTGTCCCTGTTAATATTATCTAATCACAAAAAAAACAACAACATCTAGTCAAAGAAGCCACAAAGCACTTAAGGACAATATGTTGCTGTTCCATTGTTTCATTTATGTCTGACTCTGCATGGACCCCCTTTAGCATTCTTGGCAAAGTGGTTTGCCATTTCCTTCTACAGCTCATTTTACAGATGAGGAAACTGAGGCAAACAGGGTTAAGTGACTTACCAGGGGTCACACAGCTACGTGTCTCAGGCCAGATTTGAACGCAGGAAGATGAGTAGTCTCCCTGACTCCAGGTCCCATCACTCCAGTGACAATATGGTCTAATGGAAAGAGGGCTGAACTTGGAGTAAGGCGAAATCTGGGTGTGAATGCCATCTGATGCTTACTGTGTGGACCTATGCCTCCCTGGCTCCTCCACATCAGTTTCTGAATCTGTAAAATCCAGCTGATACAACTTATGTTAGCTACCTCATGAGATAGTTGGGAGAAACAAATGAAATAACATAAATAAAGCTTTTTTTATAACCTTAAAAGTGTTCTCTAAATGGCAGTTGTTATGATTAAAAAATGAACCAAAGAATTGAGTCCACTGTAGTTCTATTTCTTTCACATATCAAAGACTTGGAGTTGAGAGAGGGGAATACAATCAAGGGTCCCCCCCACCCCCAAGAAAAAAAGATTGCTCTCAGCAGCAGCTGAAACTGCTAGGAAGGTGTGAGGAGGGACTTCACTCCTGAGCACCAAGGACAGCTACCATTACAATTCCTTCTCTCAGCATCTTGTGATCCTTCAGTAGTCGTGCAGTGTCCTTCTCCTAGGACCACCTTCTCCCTTCTTCCCTAGGACCCATGGGCTTTGGTGTTCAAGCCAACCATTCTGGGGAATAAGTTGCCTCCTCCACGAGGGTGACCACCCCAACTTCACATCCCCACAAATTTTTCAGGCAGTAAAACCCCAAGTTTCATAGCTTGTCTTCTGGTGCTTAGTAGCACTCTGGCATTCCTGGAGAACACAGCACATTCCCTTGGTATCTGCAGCTCTTGACCTTACATTACCAAGCAAGCAAAAAATGCTCTGCTCAGACTTGTCCTCCTTGGCACTCCTACATTGGGGGATCATTCAGTTCTTACTAATGTACTCTGAGAATGACTGGGATATAATTAAGGGATAATGTTCATTGCAAAGGAGTAGACAGAGCAATAAACGCCTTCTGTGGGTAATGAAATGCTGAGGCGGATTTGGAGAGCTACAAAATTCATTTTTGTGCAAATCTATTCCAACACCACATGCATGAGTTCCATTACAGGATGAGACTTTGCAAACAGAGAGAGCCATAGCCTCCTGAAAAAACATGGAGCCAGTGTGGGGCAGAGGAAAGATGGAGGGATTTTCGAATCAATAGGACTTGAGTTCCAATCCTAGCTTGGGCAAAGCTGCATGATACAATAGAAAGATCATTGAGTGTGGAGTCAGGGACCCGAGTACAAATTCTACTTCTAAGACAACATCTTTCTGACTCTAGGAAAGTCACTTAATCTCTTTTGGTATCAGTTTCCTCATCTGTCCAATAAGAGGTTGAATGAGACAACATCTAGAGGGTCCCTTCCAGCTCAAGATCTACCTTCCTAAGGAAATACCTACCTTCTTTCAAGTCTTTCTAGGGAGTGGAAGATAGGAGTATTCTGTTTCTTCTGAATTTATAATGTACAGAGATCCTAGCCAGAGAATTGGCATGGCCAGTGGATTCAGACAGTAGAAGGCAACAGCTTAAAGGAAAAAAAGCTGGATGGGTTGTGCTGCTGAGGCCCCATCCCAGAGGGACAGCAAAGCAGCCAGCCCTCATTGGGTGCAAGGCAGGCTCTCAGGGTTCTTGGGAGGCAGATGAGATGGACTCCAAGGTCCCTTCTAGCTCTGTCAGACTGCAGACCTGCGATCCTCTGAAGCTATTTAACCTCTCAGGGATTCAGCTGTCTCAGCAGTAAAAGGAGGGAAATGCATTAGGTTCAGTTCACTAGTCGAACAGATATACCTGCACTAAAGGCTCTACTATGTTTAAGACACACTGATGGCTGCTGTGAGTTAGAAAGCGGGGACTTGGACCCAGGTCTTTAGCCTCTAATTACAGTGCCTTCCTACTAGGCAGCTAGGTGGTTCACTAGAGTGCTAGGCTTGGAGTCAGAAGATCTGAGCTCAAATGTGCCCTCAAACATTTACTTAGCTGTGTGATCCTGGGGGAGTCACTTCACTGCTACTTACCCGAGTTTCCTCATTTGTTAAATGAGGATAATAATAGTGTCTACCCCCCAGGGTTGTTGCGAAGATAAAATTAGGTAATATTTGTAAAGTACTTTGTAAACTGTAAATATACTTAATTATATATGTATATCACTACTAGAATAGAGTATATATCATTTTAATATATAGTATTCTATAAATGCTAGCTGCTGCTGCTACTACTGCTACTATTACTACTATATCATATTGATGTTCTTCACTTTCTCTAAAATGTCCTGCCTGCCTCCACTAACTACTACTACTATTACTTCTATTACTAGTAGTCCTACAATAATATTATATAGATATATAGATATATATTTTGAACCCTGACCTTTTGACTTAGAATCAATACTGTATATTAGTTCTAAGGCAGAAGCGCAGTAAAGGCTAGGCAATGGGGGTTAAGTGACTTGCCCAGGATCACACAGCTAGGAATTGTCTGAGGCTAGACCTCTGAACCCAGAACCTCTTATCTTTAGATCTCATTTTCTTTCCACTGAGCCACCTAACTGCCCCCTATCATATATATTTTTAAACCCTTACCTTCTATCTTAGAATCAATACCATGTATCGGTTGCAAGGCAGAAGACTGGTAAGGGCTAAGCAATAAAGGTTAAGTGACTTGCCCAGGGTCACACAGTTAGGAAGTATCTGAGGTCATATTTGAACCCAGGACTTTCTGTCTCTGGGTCTGACTTTCTATCTACTGTATGTGCCACTCAGTGCCCCCTACTATAACATACTTATGTTCTTTATTTTCTCTAAAATGTCCTACCTTCACTAACTACTACTATTACTATTTATTAGTACAATTAATTTTCTTTAAAATGTTGTGCCTTCACTGGCTTCCTACCCCATATGAGGTGGTGGTGATTCTGAGGTCTCTGGAGTCCTGTCAGTGGAACGTAAGCCATATCAAGTCCTATGAAAATGGAGAAGCTCCGAGTACAGGGCTATTGTCAGACTGTGTCTAAGGATCAGCCTGGCTAATCATTATCACCAGAATTACTAGTTACATTAATAGAGGCATATATATTGCTGAAGTACTTTCTTTGGAGAGTCTCCAGTTTGGTTCTTGTGGACCAACAGAACTTTCCCACTTAGGGGCCAAGTCTAGCAGCAGTCTGCTCTTGCTCAGATGCAGATCCAGGCCAGAAACTTGCAGAGACCACAGAGGGCAGTGATCAGACACCTTTGGAAGCAGAAGGTCCTCAACCTATCCCCTAAATCCTAGAATAACACAATACTCAGTACCCCAAGAAAGCAGCAACAGGACTGGCCCAGACTTTCTCTTCTGAAGGGCCATAGAGCCCAGCACTAACATGAAGGCCAAAGTCAAGAAGTAGTCTGGAAGAATAGGCAAAGCCCTCAAAAAAGAACCTTGCCATAATCAGCTATTATGGTAGCAGAGATCTCAAGACAGAAACTCAGAGAATGGCTAAATAAGTTGTGGCATATGATTGTGATGGAATTCTATGATGGAAGAAATGACTAAAGGGTTAATTTTAGAAAAACATGGAAATATCTACATGAAATTATGAAGAGTGAAATAGCCAGAACCAAAAAAAAGCATTATATATAGCAACAAAAATAGTTTTTGAAGAATGAATTGTTTATGACAACCTCCAGAGGAAGAAATGATAAATAGAAACGAGCAGGACATAATTATCTACTTATCTTTCTATCTGTCCATCCATTCATCCATCCTTCCATCTCTCTCTCTCTCTCTCTCTCTCTCTCTCTCTCTCTCTCTCTCTCTCTCTCTCTCTCTCTCCACACACACATCTATCTATCTATCTATCTATCTATCTATCTATCTATCTATCTATCTATCTCTCTATCTATCTTTTTGTCAAATGTTGCCTTCTCCAATTGGGAGAAGGGAGGGAGGATAGGAAGTAGGCATTTTAATGTACTAAACACACAAACTAATTAATGGAAAAGAAAGAAACTCAGGAGAAAAGACTCCAAAATATCAATAATTAAGGCTTGAGAGAAAAACATAGCTTGGGCACAAAGTCCAAGGATGAGGATAGAGGAAAGGAAGATTATGGGAAATTATCTCATATAATGAAGAGAGTACAGCCATCCATACCACCAAAGGGGGGCGGGGCAAGGGTAGTAAATGGCTCAGCAAAGTAATAAAGTGGATGGTTCAACAAAGGTATTAGAGAGATACGTTAGTTCAAGCAGAATGATCATTGATGTTTGGAGGATGAAGGAGACCTTAAAAAACCATAGTTATCTATGAATTATGAAAAATTCAAAGTATCATTTTTAGTGATCGTGAATTTATCTTACCTGTAGACAGTGTGAGGGACATACACTTCTTTAATTGGGAATTCCAGAATCTCTTTATGTGGTCGGGTCCGATTTTCAGGAAATGGTTTCACAGGTAACAGCTCTGGGGTCAGACAGCAGGCATTCAGTACCTCTGGGGCTGGGGAGATTTCTAGTCTAAGTAAACCTACAGAAAGAAAGAGAGAAAGGAAGAAAGAAAGGGAGAAGGAAAGTAAAGGAGAGGAAAGTAAAGGAGAGGAGAGGAGAGGAGAGGAGAGGAGAGGAGAGGAGAGGAGAGGAGACGAGACAAGACGAGACGAGACGAGACGAGAGGAGAGGAGAGGAGAGGAGAGGAGAGGAGAGGAGAGGAGAGGAGAGGAGAGGAAAAGGAAAAGGAAAAGGAAAAGGAAAAGGAAAGGAAAGGAAAGGAAAGGAAAGGAAAGGAAAGGAAAGGAAAGGAAAGGAAAGGAAAGGAAAGGAAAGGAAAGGAAAGGAAAGGAAAGGAAAGGAAAGGAAAGGAAAGGAAAGGAAAGGAAAGGAAAGGAAAGGAAAGGAAAGGAAAGGGAGAGAGAAAGGGATGGAGGGAGGGAGGGGGGAAGGGAAGAAAGAGAGAAAGGAAGAAAGAAAGAGAGGGAAAGAGAGAAAGAAAGAGAAAGGAAGGAAGAAAGAAAGAAAGAAAGGAAGGAAGGAAGGAAGGAAGAAAGAAAGAAAGAAAGAAAGAAAGAAAGAAAGAAAGAAAGAAAGAAAGAAAGAAAGAAAGAAAGAAAGAAAGAAAGAAAGAAAGAAAGAAAGAAAGAAAGAAAGAAAGAAAGAAAGAAAGAAAGAAAGAAAGAAAGAAAGAAAGGAAGGAAGGAAGGAAAGAAGGAAAGAAGGAAGGAAGGAAGGAAGGAAGGAAGGAAGGAAGGAAGGAAGGAAGGAAGGAAGGAAGGAAGGAAGGAAGGAAGGAAGGAAGGAAGGAAGGAAGGAAGGAAGGAAGGAAGGAAGGAAGGGAGAGAGGGAGGGAGGGAGGAAGGGAGGAAGGAAGGAAGTAGGAAGGAAGGAAAGAGGGAGGGAGGGAGGGAGGGAGGGAGGAAGGAAGGAAGGGAGGGAGGGAGGAAGGAAGGAAGGAAGGAAGGAAGGAAGGAAGGAAGGAAGGAAGGAAGGAAGGAAGGAAGGAAGGAAGGAAGGAAGGAAGGAAGGAAGGAAGGAAGGAAGGAAGGAAGGAAGGAAGGAAGGAAGGAAAGAAGGAAAGAAGGAAAGAAGGAAAGAAGGAAGAAGGAAGAGAAGGAGGGAGGAAGGAAGGAAAAAAGAGAAAGAAAGAACAAATGAAAGAGAGAGAGATAGAAAGAAAGAGAGAGCAAGGAAGGAAAGAAGGAAGGAAAGGAAAAGAAAATAAAAAGGAAAGGACAAGAAAATAAAAGTATTAGAAGAAGGAAAAAAAGAAAAGAAAACAATATTAAAAACCGCCCCCCCACAACCCCCCACCCCTACCCGTCCCAGGAACCCAACCGCCATGATATGATGAGGTTCAGTTATCTTTACGTGTTGGCCTATTCCTAGTGATGCTGAGGTTTTCTTGGCAGAGATACTGGAGTGGTTTGCCATTTCCCTCTCCAGCTCATCTGACAGATGAGGCAACTGAAGCAAACAGTTTGAAGTGGCTTGCCCAGAGTCACACAGCTAGTAAATGTCTGAGGCTGAGTTTGAACTCAGGTCTTTCCGTCTTTCTGATTTGAACCTTCTATCCACTGAGCCACCTAGCTGCCTATGAAGACACAATATGGTTATATCTGGCAAGTGTATAACACTGCAAAGTTTCTAAAGTATATTATATATGTTAACTTATTGTTCACAGGAATCTTGTCCAAGAGATACTACTCCTATTATCAATGTCCCCATTTTCTAACTCAGAAACTAAGCCTCAGACACTAGCACAAATTGAATATTAATGGTTACATTTGAATCCAGTTCTTTGGGAAGCCAAGGCTGATACCCTACTAGGCCATCCTGCTAAGTAGTTATAAAAATGAGGAAAGTAACAGGAGAACTGAGCAGACAGGGGGGAAATACCTTTCTAGCTCTGTTTGCTTATTCTTTTTTTTTCCTTTTTTAGCCCTTACCTTCCACCTTAGAATCCATACTATGTATTGGATCTAAGGCAGAAGAGTGGTATGAGCTAGGCAATGGGGGTTGAGTGACTTGCCCAGGGTCACACAGCCAGGAAGTGTCAGGTCACATTTGAACCCAGAACCCTCCTATCTCTAGGTCTTGCTCTCAATCCACAGGGCCAACCAGCTGCTCTTCTGTTTGACTCTTCTAAGAAAGACTTAAAAACTAGTTGGTCACCTATCTAAGGACCACGACTTGTACTTTTCCAGGGCCCTGACTTATTCATTTATGTGAGCGTTCAGCCATTTTTTCAGTCTTTTGAGTCATGTCTGACTCTTCATGACCCTAACTGAGGTTTTCACTGCAAAGACCCTGGTGAGCGGTCGGCCATTTCCTTTTCCAGCACCTTCGGCAAATGAGGAAACTGAGGCCAACGGAGACGTGGTTTGCCCAGGGTCGCCGGGATGGAGCATGGAGGAGTCTCCCTGACCCCAGGTCCAGCGGCGCTCCATCTCTTTTGACTCCCAGATTTCCCAAACGCAGAAGCCTCCTCCGTTTCTGACTGGATGAGACGCCCAGCTAAACGCAGCCACCCTGTATCGATACCGACTCGGGGCATCCCTGGCCATCAGCTCAGGCTCTCGCTGTCTAGGAAACTCCTCGGAGGACGGAGAAGGGGCGCTGGGTCATCATTTCCTTAACGATATCTAAGCCTGGGTAAGAATGACTGTCGAGGGGGTGGGAGTGGAGGCTCCGAGCGTGGAGAGCCCGGCGCCACCTCACCCTTATGGCCCAGCCCTGACCGCTCTTCCGCCGTGGAGCCAAGCCCCAGTACGGATCCCAAGGCGGAAGGGGAGGGTTTAAAATAAATAAATAAATAATGTGGATTCATATAGGATTCAAATCACCACTGTTTTTAGCCATGGTGACTTTGCAGAGAGTAAAGGCGTCCCACCCATACCTGGTATGGACTTCACTCTTCTCTGGAGGGAGGAAGATCTCTTGTAGTCAGCTAGGAATTTCAGTAAGTCTTCATCACTAAGACGGTCTCCTTCCTGGCGAGAGAAAAGGCACTTACTCAGAGTCAACTCTTTGGTTTGCCTCAGAATCTGACCTTTTTTATCCTTGGATAGTTTTCAAAATGCCTTTTAGAAGCCCAAGAATCCCAGAACTCGGAGGCAGAAAGAAGCTGCAGGGCCCCTGACTTCACGCGGGCACCCACGTTTCCTTCTCTACTGTCCGGGTGCATGGCCGTCTAAAGTCATTCATTGGCAAAGAGCTCATTCTGTTTTGATATAGACAGTACCCGACTTTTAGACAATTCTGCCTATTAAAAGGCTTATTCTGGGGGCAGCTGGGTAGCTCAGTGACTTGAGAGCCAGACCTAGAGAAGGGAGGTCCTGGGTTCAAATTTGACCTCAGATACTTCCTAGATGCATGACTCTGAGCAAGTCAATTAACCCCCGTTGCCTAGCCCTTACCACTCTTCTGCCTTAGAACCAATATACAGTATTGATTCCAAGACGGAAGGTAAGGTTTAAACAAACAAAAAAGGCTTATTATTTAAATCAAGTCACAGTCTCTTTTCCTATAATTTTTAGCCATAGCTGCTAGGTCTGCCGGGTCACAATTTCCTCTTCAGCATGATAGTCCTTCAGATATTTGTAAATGGCTCTCAGCTATCTCACCTTACCTCAGTCTTCTCTAGACTAAATAGTCCCCCATCATAGGATAATAGATTTTGAGCTGATATTGACCCTGGAAGCCATCTAGTCCAATCTTATTTTACAGATGAAGAACAGGGATCCAGAGAGTGACTTGCCCAAGGTCACATGCACAATAAGAGGATTATTTGGAATTTGAACCCAGTTCCTTTGATTCTAAATCCAGAACCCATTTCACTGTACTAAACTGCCTCCCTTTGTTTCTTGTGCATGTATAATGGCTTCCAAATCTCACCATTTAAATTGCCCTCCATTAGAAGCTTTGTATGGGGGCAGCTAAGTGGCCCAGTGGATAAAGTACCCAACCTGGAATCCAGAGGATCAGGGTTCAAATATTGCCTAAAACCCTTCCTCGCTGTGATCCTGGGCAAGTCACTTAACTCCATTTGCCTGTCTTAGGTCTCAGAGATATTTCTGAGTAAGGGTTTGAAAACAGTTCCTAATATACTGAGGTCCTTCATAACGGTTTCCTAGAAAATAGCACATCTTGTGAAAACAAAACTAAATTATGTTTGTCTTCTTTGTGACTTTAAAAATGTTACTTTCAGGGGCAACGAGGTGGCTCTGTAGATAGAAAACCAGGCCTGGAGATGGGAGGTCCTGTGTTTGAATGTGACCTCAGAAACTTCTTAACCCTCACTGACTAGCCCTTACCACTCTTCTGCCTTGGAACCTATACTCAGTGTCAATTCTAAGACAGAAGATAGGATTTAAACAAATAATGTGAGTTTCTTGGTGAATACTGTATTTTTCTAGTAAACTCTTAATACAGATATTACCCAGATGACAAAATGAATTAAAGTAAGTGCCTTGTAAAGGACTTATATCACTGCCAATATTAATCCTCTCAATTAATGGAACTCAGTTCAATTTAACAAATATTTATTAGGTACCTACTATGGGCCAGGAACTAGCTAGGTGCTAGAGACATAAAAACAAAATTTAAAAACATGGTCTCTGCCCTTAAAGAACTTATATTGTATTTGGAGAGGGAATGCGGCATATCAGAAATAATTCTTAGACAATGAGGATTTAATTAGTGCTGACTGTGCTAGATATTGGGGAAACAATCCCTGCTTTCAAAGAGCTTACAATTATTAATATCCCAAGAATCTGCATGGAAGGCAGTTCAGTGAACTGGATTGACCACTGAACTTGAAATCGAAGAACCTGAGTTAAAATTTTAAATTTGCCACCTATTACCTGTATGATCTTGGGTGAGACACATTTTAGGGTCTCAGTTTCCTCATCTGTAAGAGAATGGGATGATACTAGACAGTCTTTTAAGGTCCCTTCATCTGTGAGCATCATAAGAACATACTTGTTTCCCCTTTCTAGGAGAAAGGTGAAATCTTTCCTCCTCCTTTTTGTTGTTGTTGTTTTTGCAACAGATACTAGCAAGGTGGTAACTGTATTAATGCCCTAGAAAGTCCAAAGTAAAAGAAAAGCACAAAGTACCTGTTTGAAAAAGCTGTTTACAGTCATTGTTGTAGTTTTGAAGTTGGATCCTATATAGTTGTCTTCTAAGTTTAAGCTTTTCTCAGAAAGTCTTCTAGACTGGGACAGTGTTCTCCTCTCACCCACAGAACCTTTTCCTAGAATGAAAATGATTATTTTAATTAATCTTTTCCCATGTCAGTGACCAAATCAGTAGCCTATATTCTGGAAATGCCACTGAAAGTGGATTATCCTATTATCCTTCAAGGATTTTATTTCTTATATTAGTTCTGTCAATTCTATTTACATTTACAAATTGAATTATGCCAATTTGGATAAAAATTGATGTTTAAATATGGTGGAATGTATTTCAGGGTCCAAAAAAAAGTTGACCTTCTTATTAAGCAATTAAATATATTGCAGGAGAGCAGATTGATAAGTTTGCTCAAAGAAAGACAAGGGGGAAAAGATGGAAAATAGAATAGATGAAAGAAAATAAGAAAGAATGGATAAGAGAGAAAGAAGGAAGAATGGATGAAAGAAAAAAGAATGAATGGATGATAAACGGGAAAGAGGAGGGGATAATGGGAACATGATGTTGCATAAGTTGTCAGATGGGACTGGTATGTTCATTAGTTTGCTTAAATACATTTTATTTCAAGGGAGGGTTTAATGAGAGGAATTCTGGGACATCACTAGTGCAAAAGGAAAAAAAAGGAGATCAATAAAACTAAAAAAAAAGAACAGATAAAAGGCAAATAAAATTATAGAAAAAAAGAAAGAAGATGAAGCTTGGGCTGTTGGGTATATGAAAAAAGAAAAGGATGGGAATGAGTCTTTTCACAGAAACCATAAGAGACTCAGAAGAATCATTAGAAGTAATAGTGGTATGATTCTTAAAAGTTTAATAACTCCCCTGAAGAATTCCTTACTCATCCTACTTGTGAGGTTAATAAACCAGAGGCTAATGTTAGGGTAATAGGACAAAGAGGGGTAAGATAGAACAGAGAACAGGAGGCTATTGTTGAATATTCTTTCAACAAATCCACTTTTTCCATGGCATCTGAACAAAAGATAAATTTATTTTTAAGGAACTCCTAACGAGGATATAGTAGGTAGAGTTTTACATTTTACTGTTTTCTCTGAAGGACAGACCTTCTTTAGCTAACTCTGCCCATCCATAACAATGTTTCATGACCTTTCTTTTGTTTCACAGAGTATTAGGGTTTATGCTTATTTTTTCATAACTTTGCTTTGAGGGCAATTATATACTGTGGTTTTAAGTTAAAAACCTTTTGGAAAAACATAACTTAAATGAAAAGGCCACTGTAAAATTTTTATACTTTTACTTCAATCCTGGAAACACTAATGGCAAATGGTCTTCTAAGTAATTTCTTGAATCTGACTCTGACAAGGGTATAATTACTTCTGTCCAATACTTTTTCCTTCCTCTGGGTCCTTTCCTCTCAGTCCCTCTAGCCCATTAACCAAGCTCATCTTATAGGTGCTTCATTGATGACAGCACATATAATGGAAAAAATGCGTTTTTCATCATACTTGAAATACTTACCAACCATGGTTTCCATATCAGCTATCTCTCTATCAAGGGTGGAAACATTAAGGAAACTTGTTAAACTTATGGGAGCCCAGGCGAAAGGCATCCGATATTTTCCTAAGCGTTGGCAGAAGGATTCAGCTTGAATTTTCAATTTTTCAACTTTTTCTTTGCTCTAAAAGAAGAAAAAAAAATCATGTAATCAGAAGCAAGGCAGTGTCAATACCATATCATTATTTTATATATCACAGAGGCAAAACTATCTGCCTATTCCAAACCACATTACTAGGTAAGACTAGCAAATAAAGAGTTAGGAAATCTAGGGAGAAGAGGAAATAAAGCTGGAGAAAAAAATTTTAGAAAGGTTGGTAAGTTGGCAGCATCCTATGGTAGACAGAGCATTGGACTTCAAGTCAGATAGTTGCTGTTGAGTCATTTTTTAAGTAGTGTCCAACTCTTCATGACCCTATTTAGGGATTTCTTGGCAAAAATGATAGAGTGGTTTGCCATTCCTTTTTCAGCTCATTTGAAAGATGAGGAAACTGAGGCAAACAGGGTTAAGTGACTTGTCCAGGGTCATACATCTAGTAAATATCTGAGGCCAGATTAGAACTCAGGAAAATGAGCCTTCCTGATTTCAAGTCCAGTGGTCTGTGCTGTCCCAGAATGAGATAGACTTGGGTTCAAATCCTACCTCAGATACTTGTAAGCTGGGTAACCCTGAGCAGGTCTCTGGGTTAGTTTTCTCTTCTGCTAAATGAGGGAACTTGGACTTGATGGCCTCCAATATCCATTCAAGGTCTAAATCTACAATCCTATAATCTATCCATAGTGGCGGTCACTTTGGCAGTTAGCAATAGCAGTACCTTGAATAATTCAGGCAGCTAATTGCAGAGCCATATTGTTTTCCAAAACTTTCCCCTGGAAGTTACATAATAAATAACTATCCTTAGTTAAAGTGATAAAAGTTTCCAAGGAGATCCTTCCACACATGGGATAAAAAATAGAAATTTTCAAAATAATTCAAAACTGGTTTAAAAAGTATTATTATGTACTGAATATGCAAATCTTGTTCAAAAATGTGTACCAGCTACTTAAATAACATTAAAAAGAGTCTTGATATTGGTGGTGTTGAACCTTTAGAGCTAATTTAGGTTTGGTGTGCTAATGGAATTTATATACTCCTGATTCCCAATTCCCATAGAAGCTCTGAAGTTCTCCCATGCTGTCAAGGGAAGGGCTGTGCAACGGTTCTGTTCATTACAGTGGGGTCCCTTTGTCAATTTTGTGGCCACCATATTGGCCATCCAGATCAATGGAACAAGGCCACTGGGCAATGGGCAATGTTGCTAGGAGCAAGGCCTTGCCTAACTAGACCATTCATATTTCTTCATGATCCAAAATTGATCCAACAATGCATTCGTTAAGTGCCAACTTTGAGGAAAGCCCTTACTGCTTAGCAGTTGTAATGAAACAAAACAAAACAAAACAGAAAGTCAATATCTTCAAAGAGTTTAGCTGATGTGGATAAAGGCTTCCCACTTTGGGCAATGGGTGAATTTTATTTTCCCTCCTTCGCATTTATAATAAATGCTAAAGAGACTGAGCATCTTTTCCCTTTATTTAAATGTTACTCATTACGTTTTATCTTGGGACACATAACAAACTATTTTCCATTAACTGCTTTGAAGAATTAATCTCAGAATATCCATCCATTCTAAGAAATTTGCATTTAACAGTATTCGAAATAGCATACCTTGCCTCCATCACTTTCTTTGATAACCATGTAGGGCTCTGCACAGTCGCCAATCTCTCCCTGCTGAAGAACTTTTTCAATCTAACAACAAAAGTAATATTACAACAAAGCACATGAGACATATCGGAAGCTCAAAACTAATTTGCTTTATGATCCCTTACAATAAAAAAAAAAAAGATGTGCTCTCTCTTAAAGTAAGCTCAGGGATTAAACCATGTGCAAGATGCCTAAATGAAGATAATAAGTTATCTGTAATTGTCTCTCTTATAGCCCCTATTAGAGTGACTATTATTGATTTAAATGGGCCTTGGGAAGGAAATTTGCAAGCATAGCTTCTGATCTGAAATAATTAGGTAAGTCCTGGAAAGTCAGTGGTGTTATACTGGGGAGTTTGATGCCATTTTGATTCAGTTCAAGGCTGAAGAGAACAAGAGGAATCTGTCAAGCTGGATTTAACAAACTCACTTAGAAACAACAAGCCCTCTAAACCCCTTCTTTCTTGCAAAAATAGAAGAGAAGTGGAAATTAAATTAAATTTAGTTATTAATTAATTTAATTCAGGTTTAACTCCTTGACCTTTGTTTCCTCAGACTGCAAATTTCTTGAAAAATAATGGCTAAACAGTTAAATGTGAGAGGTACAACAATTTTTGTCAGGGTTTGAAAATAAGAATTGATGTTTCCATCAGAATGAGATAAAGTTAAATAATTCCCAAACCCCAAAGTGATCACTTTGTTATTTAATTTGTTGAAAGTTCTTTAACTATAACCAAATGATTTTTAATTTGTCCTTCTTGATTTCACACTAGGAAAGGACTTATTTAACGACCAACAGTAAATAAATGAGGGATTTCCAGTATTTTTGACAGATTCAGTCACATGATAGAGAACCTTCTGGACTCAAAGTCAGGGGACTTGGGTTCTTCTCCCAGCTCTACCACTAAACTAGTTGTATAACTTTGAGTAAGTCACAACCTATTGAACTTTTGTGTCATCTGTAAGATGAAGGGGTTGGACTAGACATAGTAAAGGTCCCCTTTGCCTCCAAAGCTTTGAATCTGTAAATCTCTGCAAGAGTCAAAATAGCTCATAATTATATAATACATTTTAATTCATAAAGCATCTGTAAAACAAATAGGACAGGTATATTATCCCCATTTTACAGAAGAAAAAGTTGAGGTTCAGAAAGATGAAGAGGTGTCCATATAGGACACGGAGCTCAGCATAATTTTATACTTTCTGTAACCTTAAAGGAGTTCCCTTCAAGCAAGTAATCCTCACTTCATCTCAGCAAAATATTGCAAAGGTTAACATTTGGGCTGTGTCTCTACAGCAGGAAAGCTTCTGCACCATTTACTTAATTCATTCAGTTAGGAAAGGATGTACGTATTTATTAAGTTCCTACTATATGCCAAGCACATTCCTTTATAGATATGATCTCATTTGATCCTCACAACAACCTTGGGAAGTAAGTGCTGTTATCATTTCCAGTTTACAGATAGGGAAAACGAGGCAGAGAGCAGTTAAGAGAATTGTCCAAGGTTATAGAACTGGAAAGTATCTAAGCCACATTTGAGCTTTGGTCTTCCTAAATCCAGACTCACTGTGCCACCTAGCTATGGGGTGAAAATAATCAGCAAATTAATGTGGTCTTGTGTAGAAAAATTTTCTTACTCTTAAATATTGTTTTGTTTTGGGAAGAATATTTTGTTTGGATCTGAAGATCCTGTCCCTGGATTCTCTCCTAATAATTCTACATTCCCATTTTAGCCCTGATCACAGATGGTCACAACCTCTAAGATGAGTGTAAAAGATGACTCAGGAATAGAAGAGGAATGGCTTTTTCATGGACGGGTTTTAGAACTCAAAGGTTTTAGGGTTTTTGAGGGGGACAGAAGGGGTTAGGGTAGGGTTTTATAGATCAAAGCCCAACCCTGGAATTGTGAAGACCTATAAATTTACACAGGATTATTTTGTTGCAAGTATTTATGAAAACCTAAACCTACCTACAAAATCTAGTGAGTTTTCCAGGGTAAGGTCACACATTTTGGAGAAACCTAAAAATGACTGATATCTGGAAAGAATCGGCCAACTATTATAGCAAAGAAAATATAATTTTTAAATATGAATACCAAAGGAAGAATGAATATGTAGTCTGACTTAGAAATTTCTTGAAAGTGAGGATTATTCATGAGTTTCACCAAAGACAAGTTCCTCCTCCCAACCAAAAAAAGGCAAACTATCAGGATAGAAAATACAAGTCCTTCTGGGTTTACATACCTTAATGACAAGGTAGATATCTGAAGATGGGTAGGTGATTGAGAATATTGCTGCTCTGGCCTGACTAGAGGGGTCAACAACGGGAGTGTGAGCCCGTAAGAATCCTTTGAACTGGTCAGAATTCAGGTCACAGTGGAAATTCTCTGAAATCTACATAGCAGCAAAAAAGAAAGGTAAACCATTCAAAGTTGTTATTTGTGATTATTCTGTGGAATCAATGAGTCAGAAACACCTCAGAACATACAAAGACAAGTAGACACCTCAAGGAGAGCTTGGGTGGTGTTTTATGAAGTGACTTCTAGGAAAATCTAATGCATGCTTTGCATTGCACTCTAGAAACACCAGGGAGCCATTTGCAATATATTCCTTGAAACTCTGCTTTAAAACAGGATGTGGTATTCTCATGTTCATCATGTTGCAAAAGAAGACAGGTATTGCTTACACGAGACAAAAGTCCATGGAGGAAATTAAAGAGTGGTATATTTCCATTGGAAAAAAATAAATAAAACAAGATGTGGTTTGATTTTGGGAAGTGAATTGTTACTTCTAGGAGTTCACAAAATCTCCACGGTCTCATCAAGTATGATTATTTATCTTAATCTACTTTCTTTTTCTTTTTTAAACCCTTGCCTTCCATCTTAGAATCAATATTGTGCATTGGTTCTAAGGCAGAAGAGTGGTAAGGGCTAGGCAACAGGGATCAAGTAACTTGCCCAGGGTCATCCACATTTGAACCCAGGACCTCCCATCTCTCGGCTTGGCTCTCAATTCACTGAGCTACCCAGCTACCCCCAACACATCCAGTTATTGACCTGAAGGGTGTTTATAGGCAAGGAAAGGCAGAAAATGACTAGTGTGTACCACACTGGCAGTATTTATGCACATCTCCTCCCCAAGCTCCATTCATTGCTTAAAAATTAAAGAACTACAAGCTAAAATACTCATGGAAAAATCTTTGGCCAGAAGGTCCTTTAATTGGCACATTGGGTATGATGTGTCATTTATCCTGTTGCCAATGTAGTCCTTTCCTGGGGAAGATGTCTACCATTCCATAATGAATCCATCCCACAGTATGTCCAGGACAGCCTCCAAATGGAGATCAGAATCACTTCCACATCCTTGGGGTCACAAAGGAGTTCCAACACCTTTTGTCTATTTGCAGGTCCCAAGGAATGTCAGACAGATAGAGCGCTACCTCTCAAGGAAAGCTTTGCCCGTAGAGATTGCGTAAAGCAAACCGAAACTGAAGAGGGTTTCCAGTGGGTCCCTTCAGATGCTACCAGGGCAGCTGGGGAAGATCTCTTAAGTTACTAATCTTAGACCTATCCTAGTGACTTATCTGAGACTGCCTGAGGTTTTAATGAACAGAACAGAATGATTTGAAAATCAGGCTCAAAAAATAGACAGCAGTTATATTTGCTTGATTGACGAAGAGGATTTTGCCTTCTCATCCTGTCACTCTTACCTTTTTCCGTTCTTTCACATCATAGAGGGCAATGCTGGCAAATAAGGGCTCAATTTCTATCTCAAATCTGTTAGAAAAGACAGGGAAGCTCAAAATGTTAGAGTCTCTTAGGCAATCTTGAGATGTAGGAAAGAATCAAAACATATAACAAGATTGGAAATGTATAAAGGTTGTGAGAACCCTAGAATGGATTTTTGAGGGAAGTCTGGGGCCTATCCCTAACTTTTTGCAGGCAAGGATGCTGTACGAAATTTATTGGGCTCTTACTGGTTACCTTTCCCACTTTCTTCTTTTCTTTTTGGAAAAAAAAGTTATTTTATTTTTCCTCTAATTACATGTAAAAAGTTTCCAACGTTTTAAAAAGAATTTTGAGTCTTGAATTCTCTCCCTCTTTCCTCTCCTAGTTGAATTGGTAAGCAATCTGAAATAGCTTTTACATGGGCAATCATGTAAAACATTTTTCTATAATTAATCTTTTGGGGGAAGGAAAGTCAAACAAAAAAAAATTTAAAAAGTGAAAAAGTTTGCTTTGGCCTAGATTCAGACTCCATCAGTTCTTTCTCTGGCAGTAGATGGTATTTTTTAACCTGACTCCCTTGGGTTTATTGTGAATCATTATGCTGCTGTGAATTGGTAAGTTATTCACAGTTGTTCATTGTACAGTATAACTGTCATTGTGCACAATGTTCTCCTGGTTCTGCTTATTTCACTCTGTTTCATTTCCTGGAAGCCCAGGTTTTTCTAAGCTTCTGCTTGTCATTTTTCTTAAAAAACACAAAACAACAACAACCACAAAGAAAAACACAAACTCTTATTTTCTGTCTTAGTAACAACTCTAAGACAGAAGCCCAAGGGCTAGGCACATGGAGTAAAGGGACTTATCCAGGATCACAGAGATAGGAAGTATCTGAGATAAGATTTGAACCCAGATCCTTCCAACTCCAAAACTGGCACTTTATCCACTGAGCTACCTAGCTGCTCCTACCCTTTCTTTTTTTTTTTTTAAAGAGAATGTTATTGATGCCTTTTGTTATTACTTTAGTCATTTCCAGATAGACCTTTCAACTACAAATAAACCTTTCTGTGTGAGAAAGGTAGTTACACAAACTATTCAGCATCATGTTTGCAACTGACAGAGTAAATAATATTCTGCACTCACGGTCCCCCGCCTCTTTACTGAAACATTGGTGGGAGGTGCTTCTTCATTTTTTTCGCTAGGATAGTTATGTTTTAAAAGTGACTATATGAAAAAAATGCTGAGCCTTCAAGTTTATATCAGTCTTTCAGTATCATCTAAAAAAGGAGAGACTAAGTTTGGACAACATAATTCTCGCCCCTGTGAAGGCTACCAAATTCTACAGTAGAAATATAATAGAGGTGCAGTGCACCTCAGCACAGTGCAAAGAACACAATACTAGATTTGGAGTCAGAGGATCTAGATTAATAATAATAACATTTCTGTAGGGCTTACTCTACATCAGGGACAATATAAGAAGGGACTGTGATTCTAGCAACGCAAGCCTAATCTACTTAGTCACATGGGCAATTCTGAAAAATGGGAAACATTAAAAGTATTTCATTTCTTTCTTATAAGAAATTTTGTCATTCAATTATTTTTTAGTCGTGTCCAACTCTTCATGACCTCATTTGGGATTTTCTTGCCAAAGACATTGGAATGATTTGCCATTTCCAGCTGTAGCTCATTTTACAGATGAGGAAACTGAGGTAAACAGGCTTAAGCGACTTGCCCAGGGTCATACAACTAGTAAGTGTCTGAAGCCAGATATGAACTCAGGAAGAGGAGTCTGCCTGACTCTAGGCTAGATACTCTATCCACTATGCCACCTCACTGCTCCACTATAAATGTTTATTTGATATAATCAGAGTCACTAGGTTCAAAGAACCTGGAAACCATCATGGTAAGCAAACAATTGGCAAATGGAATTCATTTCCCCTCCCCCCAACCTTTACCTTCTGTCTTAGGATCAATTCTAAGATAGAAGAGCAGCAAGGGCTAGGCAACTGCTGTTAAGTGACTTGCCCAGATTCACATAGCTAGGACATGTCAGGAGCCAGATTTGAACCCAGGAGCACCCGATTCCAGTCCTGGTGCTCTCTCCACTGTGTTTTTTTTCAATGGTGGTGGGGAGAGAAAGAGAGAGACAGAGAGAGAGAGAGAGAGAGAGAGAGAGAGAGAGAGAGAGAGAGAGAGAGAGAGAGAGAGAGGGACAGAGAGAGAGAGAGACAGAGACAGAGACAGAGACAGAGACAGAGAGAGAGAGAGAGAGAGAGAGAGGGACAGAGAGAGGGAGAGACAGAGAGACAGAGTCATCACATTTGGACTCTATGTCAACTGGACTCATTTGTGCTTCGTGAAACTGAAACAGCCCTTAAAATGAGATTGGGAGAAGCAGCAGGACCTTTGTACTTTGTGAATATGTGTGCATATTCTGTGTGTCATATATGTATATATATGTATATGTATATATATGAAAGGCATCTCGATTTGTCATGCCAGACCATTATACTGCTGTTGCAAAGCTTATTTAATTTGGAAGGAGAGTTAGAAGAATAGTGAGATCTCTTTAGGTGATCTAGTGTGGCTCTAGGAGTCTTGTATGATTTTTTTATCTGAGAAGAGCCTTGAGGCCATTATTTCTGGGTGCTTCTTCCCCATCCATCCCCTTGTCTGTGTGCCTGCGTGTTTCCCTGTGTGGCATGTGTTCCTGTAGGTCTTGGGCATAAAAAACCTGGGAGTTTGGATAACGATCGATGTCATAATAAGTGGCAGGTCCATTCTTTCCAGCATGCTTGCATCAGAAAATGACCCTAGTGGTATGAAGTCTTAAAATGTTTACATTTAGTACTACCCAGATGCCAAAGGGCAATCAAGTAGTGCAGTGTTTAGAGTGCTGGACCTGGAATTAGGATGGCTCATCTTCTTGAGTTCAAATCTGGCCTTGGACATATACTAGCTGTATAATCTTGGACAAGTCATTTTATCCTGTTTGCCTTGTTTTCCTCATATTTAAAGATGAGCTGGAAAAAGAAACAACAAATGCCTCTAGTATCTTTGCCCAGAAAGCCCTAAATTGGGTCACAAAGAGTCAGACTAGGTTGAAAATGAATGAATTAAAAAAAAGATAATAAAAAGACTTTCAGCAGATTACGGGAATCCTCTATAAAATGCTTATGGTTAAACCTAGTCTAGAACTGTATAGACTGAGAAGGCAAAGAGAGGTTTGATCCACACTAGGGGACCAGCACTCATGCCAGGGCACCCTTAGATCCCTTAAAGCATTAAGTTTGGATTTGGAGAGAATGGACTATCTGCATCCTGAGATATTTCCAAGAAGGGAGCCACAGGACAGTCAATGCCAGGGAAACATGAACCTCATGCAACTCTGGTTCCAAACTTTGGGAAGCTTGCATCGTTTAAGCTTGCTTTGATGAGATTCTCAGTGGGTTTTAAAAATTCCTCTGAAAAATTAAACCTACCCAATATTGCCCTTTTTTATGCTCTCTGTATACAAGGGGTCGATGTGGATTTTATATAGAGATTTATTAGAAGGTATATATTCAGCATTGTAATGATGTCAAGGCTTATCTCACTGTAGCTTTCACAATCAGACAACATAAAGTTATATGTCTAAGTTTATCAGAAGTAAAGGGGAAAAATTATCTAAATAAACATATCAGCAGTCTTAATATTCTTTTTGCCCAGCTTTCTAATATTCCCTAATGTCCAAGGAGTTATTTGTAGAATTAGATATAGATACTGCCAGTATGAAATCTCGAGTCTTGGTGAGGATGTGTGATAAGGAAGCACCAGAGTTACAAAACTTGAGTATTTTGTCTCAATATTTTAGCCTTTAAAAAAATAGGATACAAATTATATCTAGGTTGACAGTTTTCTTCTTCTGTATATTGGTAAAATCATTTAAAAATACTTCCAGAGGTCAAATTTATCTGGCAAATATACTGGCTGCTACTATAGTTTTCTTTCTAAAGTACCCTAAGAAAGTACCTGCAAACCACACTGAGAAATGACTCACTTCCAAATCTTAGATTCTCTAGCTCCCTTCAGTACTCAAAACCACTCTTATGCTAGCTGTTTCTAGTTCCCCAGTCTCCTGTTGTGCCTCCCTCTCCCTGGAAAGTTACCTTCCTTCTAACTAGTCATGTTTCTTGTATATACCTTCATATGCATAAAGGATATTTTTAGAATGAAGTTTCTTGAAAGCTGGGATAGCTTTTACTTTCTCTTTGTTTCTTTAGTGTTTAGCCCAGTGTGTAGCATGTAACAGGCATGTTTAAATGCCTATTAATTGACTAAAGTCAATTTATTTTTTCTCTTCTTTGATTGACATAAACATTTTTTTAATTACAAGTGGAAACAACTTTTTTATAATTGTTTTCTGATATTTTTGATTCAGATTCTCTCCCTCTCTCCCTTCCTCCCCACCCTTCCCTGAGGTGGTAAACAGTCTATTATAATGCTTTATATATTTATGTTAGTGTTTTCCAGTAATACATATTTCCATATTTCCCATACTGTGACAAAAGACACAAATGGCACATACAATAAAAATTCATGAAGGAAATAAAGTGAAAGATGGCATATTTTGATCTGTAACCTGGTTCCAGTAGTTCCTTCTTTGGCTTGGTGTAGCATTTCTTATCATGATTCCCTTGGGGTCAACGTGGGACATTGTTTTACTGATAATAGTTTAGTCCTTCACAGTTGAATCATGGTACCGTATTTCTGTTACTGTATATACTGTTCTTCTGGTTCTGCTCACTTCACTTTTCATCAGTTCATATAACTCTTTCCAGGTTTTTCTGAAATCATCCCGTTCATCATTTCTTATGGCAACTAGTATTTCATTACAACCACATACTACAACCCATTCCTGTATTTCCCAATTGATGGACACTTCCTCAGTTTCTAGTTCGAGCCACACCCGCAGATGGGAAGTTCTAGGTTCAAATGTGACCTCAGACATTTCCTAGCTTTGACACAGACAAGTTGCTCAACTCCAAGTGGCTAAACCCATGTTGGGAACTTATAGCACACCTGCTGGAGGGGGTTGCTGCACCCCCTTCTGCACTGCACCTGAGGCCATTTCTCACATCACCTGCCCCTCTGCCCAGCAGCCCAATGGGAGTACTTCCTCCCTCCCCTGTCCAAGGGAATGGGGCGGCTCACATGTGGTGTGAGGGTACAGTTTGGGCACTCAGTCTCTAAAAGGTTCACCATCACTGTTAAGACTTTATCAATCTTCTGCCTTGAAGCCAATACTTAGTATTTAGAAAAAAATTTTTTTATAAAATCAGCATGTAAGTTCCTCTTGCTTTAAGGATCCTCTGATTCTCTATATTGGGCCAGCTCACTAAAGGTCTTAGGGTCCTTTCTTCATTTTTCTTCATCCATTTTTAGGAATCCCACAGCTAAGGGATGTGATGAGAATTCCTGTACTGACATGCTCATAACCTCACAATTATAAGTAGGCTCTACTGCCTGTGGATTAGGGTATTTGGTCCTTGCTACAACCCTGTGGGATAGACAGTACAGGTAAAGCAATATCCTTTTTACAGATTAGGTATCTGAAGCTGAAATTGATTAAATGACTTGCCCAAGATCACACAATTGCTTAAGTAAGAGCAGGGCCATAAATTTGAAATGAAGTTCTGGCTTCCAGCATCCTTTTCATGTCCTGTATATCCCTTATCCCTGCAGAGGGCCCAACACCAAGTTTGAGAGCTCTCTAGAAGCTGTGGGTTGTCAAAGTGATAAAGGCATCCTTCCTTTACTGCACACAGGATTACATTTTATACAGCCAGTGTTAGTCAAAAAAACAAACAACCAATCAAAAACTAGAGCACATAGCACCTTGAGAGAATTTGTCTTTAAATTTTGTAACTATAGCTAGAAGCTTGAGTCCCTGTGGTTTAGTGGATAAAGATAAAGATTTGGGTTTGTATCCTCCCTAAACTGTTTAATAATTGTACTAAACTAAATTAAGCATAAATTGCTTAATCCATTAGGATCTTAGTTTCTTCATCTACAAAATGATGAAAATGATTGGAATATTAATTTATTATTTATATATAAATTATTAATTTAATATTTAATCAGCAATGTAATAATCTATTATTAAATTAATGACAATTTAATATTTTATATTTAATTTAATAATAATATAATTAAATTAGTAATTAAGCATAATTAATTAACCCTATTAAAAAGATCAAATTACATGCTTTATGTAAAATGTTTTGCCAATTTCAAAGTGCTGTCTAAGTATCAGGGTTGGTTTTTATTTTGGGGGGGGAGGGAGCAAAGGTGGATGGTTTTACACCTGTGATTTTACTGATTGAAGAAATCCCCCATGTGTGGAAACTGTTTTCAAAGACACTGAGAACCACTCTAGTATCTTTGCCAAGAAAACCCTGAATGGGGTCAGGAAGAGTTGGACATGACTAAAATGAATGAACACACTGAAGTATGTGAGGCAGGATTCAAACTCAGATCTTCCCAAGTTCAACCCATTACCACCAACATTTCTAACCAAAGGAGAATTTTTGCCTATGATAAATATAGATTTAGTGATTAAAAAACAGCAACGAAAAAAGCAGTCAAGATCGAAAGACCATCCAATTTTTTGAAGTTGGAAAGGATATCTTCTAGTTCAGCCCCTCATTTTTCAGATGAGAAATAACTAAGGGGCTGTATGAAGTCCCAGGTCAGGGCTCTACAGCCCAATTCTTCCACTTAGTAGCTGTGGGATCTAGGCTAAATCCCTTAATCTCTCAAGGTCTCCGACACCTCATCTCTAGAAGGGGAATAACCCTAATCCTGCCTTCACCAGACAGCTATTGTAGATTAGATGATGTAGGTCAGAATTATGTAGAGAATAACTTTGAAAAGATGCAGAGTATGCTAAGGCAGAAAGTATTATTTCCTGCCTCTCCTTATTCCAGGAAACAACATTTCTCAATCACCTCTTCCTTCCTCCACCAGCGCCTTCCTGATTTAATCTCTGGTAACAAAGACCCAGGATTGCTTTTTAGTGGCAAAATAAACCTCATCTGTGTGTCCAAGACACCGGCCCACACTTACTTCAGAGTCTGCAGCTTGACCAAAATCCTGTTGCCCAGGTGTTCCTTTGGACATTCTGGCAGTGGTCGTATCTCCACAGCATCCTCCTATTATGAACCACAACACAATGAAATCATTAGCAAGTTCTCACCTTGGCTAGCCCTGCCACCAAATTCAGTACTGGGGAGGTGACTGCCAACCTTTACTGGTGTTAATTAACCTTTAAATCCAAACAGAATTCTCTTCTTTACAAGAAAAAAAAAAGAATGCATCCTTTCCCCACAGAACAAAATCAGCATTTAAGGCAAATCATTTCTCATTTCAGCCATCCAGACTTTGAAGAAAGAGACAGAAGGAGGAAGGAAGGAAATGAGAACATGGATATATCTTAGTAACATCCCCACCAGATGGCATTGCAAAAACTCGTACCCATTGTTCACTTATTTGCACTGTAATAGCATGTTCAATCTGCTTCTCCCATTGAATGGCTTCATTGATAAGCACATTGAGTACAGAGATGGCAGGGCTATACCAGCAGAGGGTATTTAAAGCTATATAATCTTCCCCTGAAATGGAGTGTGCTTTTGAGGACCATAAAAGTAATCTACTAAAATGGACAACAGAGGCAGGACAGGGACAGGGTTTATCAACAAATGAACAAATTGATTCCCCTCATATTCGGTGATGAGAAAATGAAATCACCCTCTGGCATGTTCTCTCTCCTCAACTCTGTTTCTTGGAATCCCTAGTTTCCTTCAAGGCTTAGCTCAGGTTCCAATTTCCTCAGTTATTGGTTTCTCCCACTCTGAATGACTATATTTATCTAACATACCTTTTGGATTTGCTTGTCTTTGTATATCCTCCAAAAGCAATCCCCTTACTTTGGACTCTTATTATCTCTCCCTTAGACATTTGTAAAAGCCTCCTTTTAAAGTGCCCTTGTTCATTCAACAAGTATTTGTTGAGCTTTTATTATATCCAAAGCATTGTACTAAGTATTGTGGGGGATTCAAATCTGAATCGAGTAATAATTCAAAATTATCCTTTCTCAGAAAGTTATAAAGTAAATTCTAAATAAGAGATTTCTATATTTGTTATGTTTACAACAAGGGCATTCAATAACCTAGAATGAATTATTCTAGAAATCTGTGAATTAAATTAAATTTAAATTTTGAATTTAAAATTTGAAAATAAAATTAAAAATTTGACAACCTTTAATTTCTCTCAAAGCTGAGATACAGATTCTTCAAAGAATTAAAGAATTAGGAATCATCTTAGACAAAGATCAGCTATTTCCAAATTTCTCTTTTTACAATATAAGCTACTTGAGGGCAGAATATATTTTGCTTTTGTCTTTCAGGTCTAATACACAGTAGGCCCCATGAATAGTAATTTTTTTTAACCCATACCTTCTATCTTAGAATTAATACTAAGTATCAGTTCCAATGGCTGAAGACCTAGTAATTGGGGTTAAGTGACTTACCCAGGGTCACAAAGGCCAGAACTGTCTAAGGCCAGATTTTAATCCATCCAGGTCTGGTTCTCTACCCACTGAGTCACCTAGCTGTGCCTCATAATAGGTAGGTTTTTTTTTTTAATTCAAATTTATTTTTTCAATTACATGTAGAAACATTTTTGACAATTGTTTTCTGACATTTTGGTTTTTAGATTCTCTTTTCTCCCTTCCTCCTGCTCACCCTGCTCTGTGGTAGTCTGACACACCTATGCTTTCATGAAATATGTGTTTCCATTATTTCCCATGTCATGACCGAGGATACATATCACAACTACAATAAAAAACTCATTAAGGAAATTAAGTGAAAGATGATGTCCTTTGATCTGCAATTAGACACCAACAGTTCCTTCTTTGGCTGCAGATGGCTTTTCTTTTTAGCATGAGTCCCTTGGGGTCATCTGCAACCTTATTTTGCTGATAATAATGGAGTCCTTCACAGATGGTCATTGTAAAATATTTTTGTTTCTGTTTCCTCCTGGTTCTGTCCACTTCACTTTGCATCAGTTCACAGAAGTCTTTCCAGGTTTTTCTGAAATCATCCTGTTTATCGTTTCTTATGGGGTAATTTCCATTCATAATAGGTCTTTAACAAATTGTGGGACTGAATGTTATAAAATTCAATTCAACAAACACTAATTTGGACATATTACCTCATGTATAATAATACACACATTAGGACCACCGAGAAATATCAAGGGCTAAGACTCTAGGCCATCATCAAGGTGAAAAAGACCAACACAATGCTTTGAAGATAAAAAGTAAGCAATTATTTAACTGAATTGTTGGGTATTTAACTGAATTCTAAGTATGAGGGATAATGTGTATACGCACTTTTAGGCAGCCTGGTGTAATGGACAGAGTGATGTCAATTTCATGATCAGCAAAATGGATTATACTACTTATGATACCTACTCATAGGACTATTATGAGGCTCAAATGATACAGTAGATAGAAAGCCCCTGGTTAACAATAAAGCACTATAAAAATATGGGTTATTATTATTATTACTACAGTGGGAGAGGACAGCAATTGCTTCTCTGCCTGAAAAGGTTGGTAGGAGACATTGTGAAAAACCTTGAATGCTGGGGACAGGTTTTCTGTTCTACTTGTTAAGCAATGTGGAACCCCTGGAGGTTTTGAGGCTTATTTACTTTTTTTTGGAGTTTTTTTGAGCAAGGAACTAACACAGGAAAGTAGCTGGGGTGAAATGAATGGAGCACCTGATGGGGAGTCAGGAGTCTGGAATCCTAGCTTCAGCTGTCACGCATGATTGTTGCCTCAGTCAGGCATCTGGATCTCCTCTCTGAGTCTTGGTTTCCTCATCTGTAAAATGAGCTGGTGGGACTAGCTGATCTCTAAGCCAATTTCTAACTGATTCCTTGATGATTCTGAGTCTCAGATAGCTTTGGGAGATATCACAGGGAAGCATCGGAGAGAGAGGAAGGACGGCAGGCTGGAGTACTGCGAAGGAAGACACTTTTCTAAAAGTGGAAGGGAGAATGATAGGAATCTAAAGTAAAATGAGTAGATAGATGTAAGAGTATAAGACGTGGTGGACAGATAAAATCAACAGGAATTCATAATGGAATTAATAAAGGCGAAAGGGTAAAAGATGACAGATTGAGCTTTCTTGAAAATGTCTTTTTTTAAATCTATAAAGCTTTCTTTTTGTTCATTCACACCAGACTTTGCACCTAATTCAAATTAATGTGCTTTAATGATAGAGCTAATTCCTCATTATTCAGGGGCTGATGAGCCTGTTCTTTTAAGCACTAACTAAATGACCTCATTTTTCTCCTCCTCACGGTGTCCCTCTCCATGTTTCACTGTCTCTGACATTTCTGCTGCAGAGTGGATGGAAGGATGGGGGAAAGGGATGAAGGGGAAGGTCAGAAGGGGAGCCACCTGCGTTTAGGGCTTTGGGAAGGTTTCAATTGAACTGGACTCTGCTAACCTGACCACATGGGTGGGTTTATTATTTTCCATGAGCATTTTCACAGGCACACAGACACAGACACAGACACAGACAGACAGACAGACAGACACACAGACACACACACACCCACACCCACACACCAGCTTGTTAAGCTAAGTTATAGGAGGGAACATTGCACCCACCTCATCCACAGATGGATACAGGGCAAAGAGCTCAGCCTGCCTATTGGTTCTTCGAGCTTCTTCATTCTGTCTTTCAAAATCCTCTGCACTGACTTGCTGCAGGAGACTGTCCAGCCTTGGGTCAGGCTGTAGGCTCCGAAGGTCAAAGTCACAAGAAGTGAGAGTACTTCTTCCAGACACATCACACAGCACTTTCAAGGTTCGAGGGCCTGCCTGAAAGAGAAAAATGCATACTTGTCAGTGGAGAGAGGTAGCGGGAGGTAAATGGGCTCAGCCCACATATCAATATCCACAGTCCTCCCCACTCCACCCTCCATCCAATAGGCCACATGGTATTGGCTCTGGAGCTAGAGGAGATGGATTCAAATCATGCCTCTGGCAATTGCTCTCTGAGTGACCTGGAGCTCTAAAAGTCCTTCCCAGCTCTGAATCTAAGATTCTAAAACTATCATATCTTGGGATGTGAGTGATAATACATGTATTACCCAGTGAAATTGCTTGTCAACTCTGGGAGGGGGGAGGAAGACAGCAAGAAGCATGTAACCATGGAAATATTAAAAAAATAAATAAAACTATTAAAATAACAGGAAGGAAGGGAAGGGAAGGGAAGGAAAAGAAAGGAAAGGAAAGGAAAAAGGAAAGGAAAGGAAAGGAAAGGAAAGGAAAGGAAAGGAAAGGAAAGGAAAGGAAAGGAAAGGAAAGGAAAGGAAAGGAAAGGAAAGGAAAGGAAAGGAAAGGAAAGGAAAGGAAAGGAAAGGAAAGGAAAGGAAAGGAAAGGAAAGGAAAGGAAAGGAAAGGAAAGGAAAGGAAAGGAAAGGAAAGGAAAGGAAAGGAAAGGAAAGGAAAGGAAAGGAAAGGTATTGCAGGATTAAGTCAATTTACTGCTAGTTAAATTTGGTCAAGATTTTTCAGACAAACGAATTATCTTGCTTTCCCTGAAACATACATCAGGTTTGAAAATCGGCTAGAGACAGACTGGCCAGGCAGCCTTGAATGCCAGGGAAAGCTTTATATTTTATTTGCTAAGCAGTACAGAGCTCCTGAAGATTTTTTTTTTTTAACAAGGAAGGAAGTGACACAGGGAAACAGCTGTGGTCAAATGGACAGAGCATTAGACAGGAATCTGAACTGGCATTATTTTCCCAGGCTCACTCATCTCATCACTTCAGCTTCTTTCTAAAAGGAAATCACTGGTGATTCAGAAGAGGTTAGATCTATCTTGATTGGGATTTCCTAGGAAAATAATACCAGTAAGGAGTTTATAGGCCCTCACTACAGATCCCCTTTTCAATGAACTTTAATTGGTGAATATGAAATATCCTAACAGATTTACAAGCATAAAATTGACCTCAACTCCCCATATCCAGTCTGTCTCCCAATCTTGTTGAATCTGTGTCCAGAACTTCTTTCAAATCCATTCCCTTGTCCCCATACCTATGTCCATGTCTCTATTCCAAACTCTTGTCTTTTCTTATTTGAACTATTTTTTGGAATAGCTTTCCAACTGGTCTCTGGCCTCTAGACTCTCCCCTTTCCAATCCATCCACTGCCTAGCTGTGAAACCAGTATTCCTACACTTGTTCCTACCATATTGTTTGGCTGCTCAAGAAGCTCCCAGAATCCTGTTACCTCTAGGTTCATAGTTCTTAAAGTGTGATCTATGGACAACTTCCACACATAAACATTTTAATTTTAATTTGTTTTTGTTTTTAAACCTGCATTTTTGGTCCTAGTAACAACTCTAAAAATTAAAGGGCAAGGACTAGGCAAGTAGGGGTAAGTGATTTGCCCAGAGTCATACATCTAGGAAGTCTCTGCAATCAGATTTGAACTCAGGATCTCTCATACCTAGGCCTGACTTTCAATCCTCAGCGCCACCTAGCTACTCCAGACTGCTTGCTTTTTATCTCTGCATCCTTGATACTTCTCTCTTAATTGTCTATTGAATGAATAAGTTTATGCTATTCCACATTCAGCTTTCAGATACAAACACATTTGCTTGATGTTCAGAGCCTTAAACAAAATATTCAAAGCTAAAAACTAAAAAGGAACAATCTCCAAATTTTTTTTGTTGCAATAAATGACTGTAAAATCTAGGTATCAGAGAAGGAAAACAACCCCAGATACTTGTTACAGAGGTGAAAAGTCTTCACTGTAATGGAATATAGTATTTATTACATTATCATATAATTTATATGTAATTATATATAATACATTAATATTATTTTACATATAATATTACTATATTAGTAACATAATAATAATAAAAAGAACACCACAAATCTGTTATGTTTCCCATAGGAACAATGTTCTCTTTCAAATTTAACTCTGCAGCAAGTAAATCATATAGATGACAAATAATGTCATAAAAATCAAAAGATACAATAATTGTTTACCACTGTTTGGATTTCAAATTTTTAAAAATTACATTTCCATATGTATAACATTGATATTAGATTATTTGACATCTCAGTGAGGGGAAAGGGAAGGAAGAGAATTTGGCACTGAAAAATTTGTTTTAATGTTAAAAATGTTTTTTATGTGTAATTGGGGAATAAAATTATTTTTAAAAATTATGTTGCAAATATGGTAAAAAAAATGGTATATGTGAATTATATGGTGAGTTTTGGTATCCCAGACCATTCATTGTGTTTGACTCCAAACCCATTTCAGTCCAAGATTTCCTGGACTACTTCTCTACCGTCACTCTTCTCCTCCTCCCTACAACCATCTTTTCAGCTCCCTTTCCTATATTATCTTTTCTCCATAAGAATATAAGCTTCTTGGAGGCAGGAACTTCCTTTCTGTTCGCATTTGCATTTCCAGTCGTTGGCATAGCACTGCCCCTTCATAAATGCTTTCTTTATCTCTCTATGTGATAGAATTGACTAGTACCGGAAATTTTCTGGCGAGTGCGAAAGGAAAGTCAGGCCAACACTCCACCAGGAGCTCTGAGGCTTGAGTCAGCTGGGCAGCCACTTGGACATCTAAGTTGAGAGCTGACACTGGGTTGGTCATCCAAGTCAAGGCTAGGAGAAGGATTGGTTGAGACCAACATGAAATGCTGATTGAGAGAGGATCCCAAAACTCCTCACTAAAATGAGAAATCCAGGGGAAGCTGGAGCTGCTGCCTTCTCTTAACCTCATTAAAGTCTCTCAAAGCAAGCAGAGAAACCCCAAATAGCTCAATGGACCTTGGAATTTCCAGTGTCAAGAGTCAAAAGGGGGACATGCGAAGGAGTAAAAGTCGGAGTCTTGTGGGGAATTTGGTATAAATCACTATGATTTGGGGCCATTTGACAGGACGTGGAAATAACTTGGTTATGTAGAGGACTTGATTGTCATCTTATTTCCAGCAAGGGGTTTACCGTAGATGAACGTGTATCGCTGCAGAATGAAATATAGCTGCCGTTCCCTAGATAGAGCTGCGGGTAGGAAGTACCTGAGAACTTGATTCATTACAATCCAAAGTTTCTGATTCGAAAGTCTGTTTCTGAAGCATCTTGTGGAAGTCCCTTCGGGATCCAGTCTTTTTAAAGCCACAAGTCTCTGAACTTCCTTGATTCCTGAGAGAGACAAAGAGAGATATAGGGAGAAAGATGAATGCATAAACCATTAGGGGGAAAAAGCCTCAAAATAACAGGCTAAGTTTAGAATATTGGTTGAAAAAGATCTGGAAAAGAGAAGGTCTACTGTAATTCATCAGAAGAAATTATTCAGTAGGCCTAGTACAAGGGCTTGTTGTAATTAGGAACACATTTGCCTCCTGGCTGTCTTATTATTAAGGCCAGGAACTGACTGGGGAAAAGCTGCTTTAGAGATACTGTGATCTCAGCTATGGGGTATTTAATTCCAAGTTATAGCTCAGCGATGACCCTTGTACAAGTGGCCAGAGTATATCTAACAATGTGCAAAAACTGTAAATAAGGTCTTTTTGAAGATAAAAATAGAGACAAACATTTTATCTTTACAAAAATACATTGCAATTAAGAAAGAAAAAGGAGTGCATTGTGGTTACAAAATAAGAACGAATGGTTTTTATCTACTAAAATGACCTTCATTAATATCCTACATCTAACATTCCACTAAATCGAGTAATGTTCTATTTAAAAATGTTTAACCAGTGAAGGGGTTCTAAAATAAAATATCTTATCCTGTATTTGGAGAGGGAAAAACAGAGAAATTAAGTTGTGAACATGCAAGGACAAGAAAGATGAGAGCCTGTGTGAAAGTTATATCAGTGCCAGTAGTTCTTGCTTTGAGGATGCAAAGTGTTCTCTAAAACTGTTTTGAAGAGTAGCCTAAAGATGAGCAAGGCAGCTAGGTGGCATAGTGGAAAGAGATTCAAAGCTGGAGTCAGGAAGACCTGAGTTCAAATATAGTTTCAAGCACTAGCTGTGTGACCCTGGGCAAGTCACTTAACCCTTTTTGCCTCAGTTTCCTCATCTATAAAATGAGCTGGAGAAGGAAATGACAAACCACTCCAGTATCTTTGCCTAGAAAATTCCAGTTGGGGTCATGAAGAGTCAAACATGCCTAAATAATAACTAGAAATGAACATTTTGGATGGATTTGTCTGTTCCAATGTTTGATATCATCATCAGAAATCATAATGAATCATAATGGTCGTAGCTGGTGAAGTGGAGGGGCTGATTAAACAGCAAATGTGAAGCAGTGAAACATTCACAGATTTAGAGTTCCAAGAGAAATTTAAGAGCATTCAGTCTAATCCCTTTATTTTACAGATGGGAAAACAAATAGAGGAAACTGTCTCAAGGGTTCTAAGATGCACACCTAGGATTCAACCTGACAGCTTACTCCAAATTCAGCATTCTTTCTACTACATACACCTTGATGTTATTCTTGGATAACTACCGATAATTGGAATTAATTATTTATAACTTATTTTTCCCCAAAGAGAATTTAGATGGATTGTGGGGGCCCTTCTTATCTTGCCTTATATCCACCTTATCTTGCCCAGAACTATACCTCCATTTCAAAAACATACCATTGCTCAACATTGTTTACTCTCCTCTTTTCCCACTTTCTCTTTGTGTGTTATCCTCTATCAGAATGGCAGGGAATTTCTTGATTGTATTGCGCAGGTCTTAGTGCAGTGCCTATTGTGTAGTATTTGATGATCTATCATTCTTTAATTCAGAAGGATATAAAACAAGGTATTTCATTCTCAGAAGGAGACAGACTAAAATGACTGTATGGGACTGAGATGTTTAAAAATGTTGTCATTGATATTGTCCATCCAAAGGTATACTTTCAAAGAAGTAATGATAATCTTGCCATTGCATAAAATATTACTAAATTCAAAAATGAGAATAGCCAACATTTCTATAGCACCTACTATGTGCCAGATACTGAGCTAAGCACTTTATAAACATTATCTCATTTGATTCTCCCAACAACACTGGGAGATCTCAGGTGCTATTCTTATATTTTTTTGTTTTTAAGTTCTGTTGTGTTGTGTTGTTGTGTTTTTAAGTTCTATTTCTTTGTTACAAAGGAGAATTATATTGAAGGGAAGGTTTAGGAAATGACAGTGATAAAAAAACCAAAATATCATTTAAACATCTTAATCTTCTGTCAGTATCCATTCTAAGACAGAAGAGTGACAAGGGCTAGGCCATCAGGATTAAGTGACTTGGCCAGGGTTACACAGCTAGGAAGTACCTGAGGTCAAATTTGAACCCAGGTCCTCCTGACTCCAGGCCTGGTACTCTATTTACCCTTCATTTAAACTACTTTAAAATATTGTTTGAATATCTCTTTATGAAAATACTACAGAGTTAGGCTCTGAACTACATGAGAAAACCAGTCTCTTCAAACTACTTTAAAGCTTGCCAAAACATCGGCCATGGGTTTTCTTGATACCTGCTAATTTCATTTTAATAATTAATATTTTGATATAAAAGGAAAAGGATTTGGAATTTTGCTGATCTAGGGAACTCAGAATAAAGGAACCTCCCTCTCCAAATGTAGGCCAACACCTTCTCTAACATAATCTACACGTTACCTATAGTATTGAGTAATAATACATGTATAACCCAATGGAATTGATTGTTAGCTCTTGGAAGGGGGAGGGAAAAAGGGAAGGGAGAGAACATGAATCATGGAACCATGGAAAAATACTTAAAACAAAATTAAAACAAAAAAATATAACGACAAAATATAGTCTAGGAGTTAACCAAAGGGCAATGGGAAGTAAAGTGATTTTACCAAAGATTAAAGGTGGAACCCAAACCCTGTTCTTGCTTGCTTTAGGGTTAGATCTTTATCTGCTGGACCACACAATCTGTCTTTATGGTATAATATCAAACCAAAATAAAGAAGTTTTGTTTTTCATATTTGTGGGAGGGAGAGTTTTACTAGCGATAATTTGTTAGAAAGAAAAAGTCTGTGGCACTAAGCATCATGACCAGTGCCATGTGCTAATGGGGATCACTTAGAGTTCCTTATTTCCCAAGTGTCACCTTCTACATGAAGTCTGTCCTAATCCTTCTGGCTGCTATTTCCCTCCCTCCCCTAATTGCTTTGTATCTCTCACTTTTTCTCTAAACCCTTATCTTCTATCTTATCTACAACTCTAAGAAGAGTGGCAAGGGCTAGGCAATTGAATTTAATAGTTCCTTTACTTTCAATTTTATTAATTTCTCCTTTAACTTTAAGAATTTCCCATTTAGTTTTTATCTGGGAATTTTTAATTTGTTCTTTTTCTAATTTTTTAAGTTGCAAGTCTAATTCATTGCTCTATTTTGTTGGCATAGACACTCAGTAATTTAAATTTTCCCATGTACTACTTTGGCTATGTACCATAGGTTTTGATATGATGGCTCCTCATTGTCATTCTTGTTAATGAAGTCTATAATTATTTCTATGATTTCTTTTTTGACCCAGTAGTTTTGAAGAATTAGATTATTTAGTTTCCAATTAATTTTAAATTTGCCTTTCCATGGACTCTTATTAATTATATTTTTACCACATGATGATCTGAAAAAGTAACATTTATTATTTCTGCTTTTCTGCATTTGTTTGCAATATTTCTATAGGACTAGGCAATTGAAATTACTTTCCCAGGTCACATAGCTAGAAAGTATTTCAAGCAAGATTTCAACCCAGGGTGCCAGCTAGGTGGCTCAGTGGATTAAGAGCCAGGCTCAGAGATAGGAGATCCTCCATTCAAATCTGACTCAGACCCACTTCCTGTCCATATGGCCTACTTAACCCCCATTGCTTAGTCTTTACCACCCTTCTTCCTTGTAACCATTACACAGTATTGATTCTAAGATGGAAGGTAAGGGTTTAAAAATAGACAGACAGGCAGACAGATAGACAGTGGGAGTCTGGACAGAGAGAGAGAGAAAGAGAGAGAGAGAGAGAGAGAGAGAGAGAGAGAGAGAGAGAGAGAGAGAGAGAGAGAGAGAGAGAACCTAGATCTTTTAGAGAATTTGTAGCTTTAAAAGCAAAAGAATGAAAGAAGCACAACAAATAAATAAATAAAAAGCAGGAACAATTTAGGGGAATTGAGTCCTGAGGCAATCTCCCAGACAAGGCAAGGTGGGTGTGTCCATTAGTAGGTGGATCTATAGTCCCAAAATATCTTTTCCCACACTTTATGGATCCTTTCACTTTTCTTGTTGCATAAAAATTCTTGTTTAGATTAAGAAGCATACTCCTTTTAGCAATATAAACATTTCCTGAGTGTGGAAGAGTTTATAAACAATAAACATTTTTTAGGGCCCTATAGAGTACAAGTCATTAACGCTTTAATGTAAATTAGTTTAATGAGTGGCTATCCTTCTAGTCTAGCTGAGATCACCTGACCTGAAGGAAAAGGAGATAGAGGTAAAAGGGAGGGAGATAATTTTCTACTAGGAAGGTAGGGCAGGCCAGTTTCAGGGAGCCATAGGAATTAGATTAGGGTAGGACTGGTTTGTGAGCTGTTTGGGGCCTGGGGAGAAGAACTCTAAGGAATTGGAGAAGAATGTAGAAAGGGAGGTGGCAGAGGGCCAAAGAAATTTTGCCAGTTTCAAAATTTTGCCTCGGGCAGGACCTGTGCCCTAGAAAAGAGGAGGAAACTCTCTTCCTCTTCTGCCTCCTTCCTGAACCAAGCTGCCCTTTGATCCCAAAACCCAAGTTCATATTCATTAGTACTAGGCTTCAGCCACATTGTGGGTAAAATAGATATTTATGAGCTGGCCCAGGAATCAAATACAGTATATATAACAGTTATACACACACACACATACACACACAGTGACAGAGACAGAGAGAGAAAAATACTTTATAGGTTTCAAGAAGTTGACTTACAAACTTTTGCAATCCCAAATGATTCCTAAGTGAGGAATTGCCTCTAGACCACTTTTGTGCCCTTTTTTGGGTCCACTTCTAAAGTTATGAATTCAAAGCTAAGCTTAATAACAATAGGTATATTAATGACAAATGTTCTTCCCTATTTATGTGATACAATAAAGATGTTCTAGTTCATGGAAGGTCATGTCTAAATTATTTGGGGGGAATTTGCAACACTTAATAAACGGTGCTTAGGTCCCTAGTCCTTTCCATCAACAAAACAAAGGCAGCCACCATTTAATCAATAATATACTTCAAATATACAGTGCCATATGAATTAAAATAAAAACAATGAGCATTTATTAAAGCCCTATGGAGTGCAAGGCATTGTGTGAGGTATAGTAATAGTACCACAGAACTTAAAGAATAATGTGGTATGGTGGAAAAGGAAGTATATCAGGAAATAACCTGAATTCGCCTTCCTCTTCTGACAATTCTGGCAAGCCATTGTACCCCTTCCCCCTTCTATAGTGCCCTTTCTCTCCAGGCAGTGTGAAATGGTGGAAAACAGATTCTGAAGTCACAGGAACCGGTTTGAAATCCTACATCTGACTCTACTTGTGTGGCTTTGGGAAAGTCATTTAAACCTTTCTTTGGGTCTCAGCCTCCTCATCTGTAAAAGTGGGGAGGGTGATGATTAGATGGTCTTAGAGGTTTTTCACTCCTAGATCTATGATCCTATGATATACTATGATGAAGAAAATTTCTGGTTTTGCTTCTTTACTGTTTTTTACTTAAGCTGAACAGGAAAGCATTTGCTTTTCACTTATATGTGGTGGAGGAAAGGAAAACCTAAAGGTATGTTTTCAGGTTACAAACTCAATATTAAATTTCCCAAAAACTCCAGTTAGCTTCTTAGAAGCTATCTTGGTCAGTTTTGTTTAGACAACACTGAGCTTTGTTTTCCTGTGTCGTTAGGCTGTCCTTGTGGTTGCAGGAACTATATGTCAAGACCTCCACTGAAGGTCAAAGAGGAAAAAAAACAACCAAAAAAGTAGAAATAATCCAAAAACTCAGGGAGAAACGAAACCAAGGCTGCTGCAACAGAAATCAAGTAGTGAAAATTAAGGGACATCTAGACTTGGAGTCTATAGAACATTTAAGACACAAGTTACAAAGTTAATGAATAATTATTTGTCTCGAGAGAAAATAGAGCTAATGAAGAATTACCAAGCTGTGTCTAAGACATATTAATGATAATAGCTTTAAGGTTTACAGGGGAAACTAGGTGGCACAGTAGATAGAACATGGGTTTAGAATCAAGAAGATGCCTTCATGAGTTCAAATCTGGTTCTAGACACTACCCTGTGACCCAGAGCAAGTCACTTAACTATACCTCAGTTTCCTCATGTATCAAATGAACTTGGCAAACCATTCCAGTATCTTTACCAAGAAAATCCCCAATGGGGTCACAAAGAGCTAGACATGATTGAACAACAACAAATTAAGCTTTACAAAGTACTTTACAGGGGGCAGCTAGATGGCTCAGTGGTAGAACACCAGGCCTGGAGTCTGGAGGACCTGGGTTCAAATTTAGGGTTAAAATAACAAAAATAAAAACAAAGTACTTTACATATTATCTCATTTGATCATTAAAATAACCCTTCAGGGTAGGTGCTATTATTATCCCTGTTTGTTTTATTTTATTTTAAGTTTTATTTATTTTTTTAAAGTATTTTTCCATGGTTACATGATTCATGTTCTCTCTCTCCCTTCTTCCCTCCCACCTCCCAGAGGAGACAAACAATTCCACTGGGTTATACATATATTATCACTTAATTTCTATTTCTATATTATTCATTTTTTGTAATCGAATAATCTTTTAAAACCAAAACCCCAAATCACATAGCCATGTAAACAAGGGATAAATCATGTTTTCCATCTGCATTTCTACTCCCACAGTTCTCTCTCAATGTGCATTTTCCCCACTGATAAGGAAACTGAAGCTGATTTTGGATAAAAGATTTTCTTAGAATCACCCAGTTAGTAAGTAGATGAGACAGGAGTCAAAATCAGAATTCCCTAACTCTCAAGTTCAGCACTCAATCCACTTGCCACCTGGTTAACTTTATAATAAATAATGAATGAGAAGCTCTTCTACCACTTAGAAAACTGCTTGCCTCCAAACTGGTACACTGAAATGGCAATGAGTAACTTGTGGTATCTCATGCCTTTTCAAAGGAGAGTGGTCTTGAATAAAAATCAAAGTCAAGAAATAGCCTGGCTGAGGACCCTGGTTAAAGCTTACATTTTAGAGCTGTCTTTGATGAATTTTTCCTCTCTTGTAAAATGTGCTGATTTCTGAGTGTCCACAGGCACCAAAAGCATTAGGGAGTAAGTTAGCTTCTTCCTCCTTGTGTTCCCTGAAAAATGATTCCCCCTTTCAGAGCAAGCCCAGACCCCAGAGCTTACTCCTCACCCGGCATGTTGGGATACACTAGGTTTTGGGAAACAGTTGTCAAGGGGCCTCCTAGACAGACCTTGCCCAATTATTTTCACTTAAAGGTATTGTGGCTGCTGCTGAACAGGACTGCAGAGAAGAGAAATCCATACCTGAAAAGGAATCTCTTCTACAACATTTCCCACAAATGGCCATCCAGCTTCCACTTGATGAAGAACCCACTACTAAATTAGGGCTTAGTGGTGTTGCTGGCAGAGCATTGGATATAGAATTAGGAGAGGCTGGAATGTGAATCCTGCCCTCTGATTCTCAATAGCGCTGGGATCCTGAGAAAGTCACTTAACCTCTCTTGGGTTCACCTGCCTCATGAGGTGGTTGTGAGAATCAAATGAGATTTTATAAATGTGTGTTGTGTCATTTTCCAGGAATGTCTAATTCTTTGGGATCCCATTTGGGATTTTCTTGGCAAAGATACTGGAGTGGCTTGGCAGTTCTTTTTCCAGCTCATTTGACAGATGAGGCAACTGAGGCAAACAGGTTTAAGTGACTTACCCAGGTTCACACAACTAGTAATTATCTGAGACTAGATTTGTAGTCAGGAAGATGAGTCTTCCTGATTCTAAGTCCAGTGCGTTCTCCACCATGCCAACTATCTAGTGTACACATACACACACACAGAAATGTGCAAACACATATACATACATACATACACACATATATACACACATACTTTACCCTGAAAACCTCACAATACCAAGTACAGGTTATGGATTAATTTCACTGGTATCAGGAAGTTGTCTTTTCACTTTGAGCTGAAATCCACATCTTTCTGCCCTCTTATTTAAGGACACATTGCTGATTTGGAATTATGCCCAAAGGGCTATAAAATTGTGTGTATACCCTTTGATCCTATACTACTACTACTGGGTCTGTATCTCTAAAAGACCATAAAAGGGGAAAGGACCTACTGTAAAGAGCATATATAGCAGCTCTTTTTGTGATGGCAAAGAACTGGAAATGAAGAGGATGCCCATTACTTAGGGAATGGCTGAACAAATTATGGCCCACGTTGGTATTGGAATACTCTTGGGCTAGAAGAAATGATAAGCACGATGATTTCAGGAAAAGCTGGAAAGATCTGCAGGAAGTGATGCAGAGTGAAATATGCAGAACTGGGAGAACATTGTACACAGTAACAGCAATATGGGATGATGATTATCTGGGAAATCTTGACTACTTTCAGCAATGCAATGAACGGTCTGGGACAATCCTAAAGGACTTATGATGGGAAACGCTAACCACCTCCAGAGGAAAAACTGTTGGGGTTATCTTTCACATCAGTATATTGATGATTTTATTTGGGGGTTTGGGTTATGTATGAGTTTGCTCTCGCAACAGTGACAAAACCAAATGTGTGTTACTATGACTTCTGCATCACAATTAAAATCCAAACAGATTTTTAAAAACAGTCAACTCAATCAAAACCCACTAGTTCAGAATCACTAGCTTCTTTGAAGCCACAGTAACACTTAACTACGGTTAAGACTTCAATGCAGAAATTTGATTGGCTGGAAAGTTTAAGTAAGCTTTCCAGTATATTTTGCATAACAATAAAAATTTTTTTAATTTTTTTTTAAAAGAACACATTGCTGGGGCAGTTAGGTGGCTCAATGGATTGAGAGCCAGGCCTAGAGACAGGAGATTCTCAGTTCAAATCTGGCTTCAGACACTTCCTGATTGTAACAACCCCAATTGCCTAGCCCTTACTGTTCTTCTGCCTTGGAACCAACACATGGTATTTATTCTAATACAGAATTTAAAGGTTAAAAACAACAACAAAGTAGAATACATTGTTCTTAATTCTTCTACCCATTCAGACCCAAACAGAATAACTGTAATCCTCATGACAGTCCATCAAAAACTCCAACAGAGCTATATAGGGGCAGTGAATAGAGAGACAGGCCTGGAGACAGCAGGTCCTGTGTTCAAATCTAGATTTAGACACTTCCTAACTGTGTGATCCTGTACAAATCACTTAAACCCAATTGCCTAGCCCTTACTGCCCTTCTGCCTTGGAACTGATGCTTAGTATTGATTCCAAGATGGAAAGTACTGATTAAAACAAAACAAAACAAACCAAACCTAAAAGCTATCAAGTTCCCTTGAAATCTTTTCTTTTCCATGTTAAACATTCTCAGTTCCTTTAATGGATGCTCATGTATCATGATGTCCACCCTCTCCCTTCCACATTATTTCTAGCCTATCAATACCCCTCCCAAAGAGTGGTGGCCGGAGCTGAACACCATACTCTAGCAGTGGTCTGATCAGAGCAGAGAGCAGCAATGGTGTCACCTCCCTTCCCCGGATCCTGGGTGCCATCTACACTCTTCATGGACTCCCATTGTTCATGAAAGACATGAACTGCTGTATAGCTATGCCTTCCCCATCCTTATAGAATTGCTTTTCTGCATCACCCCCTCCTATAAAGTTTCATCTCGTTAGCTATGTGTCACTATTCTGGTTGTTAGAGATTTGGGAAATCAATCTCACTTCCCTTTTCCTCTTCCAGTTCATTGTAAGCTCCATTGTAAGAGGCAGGGCCTCTGGTGCAGCTATCTTCATTTTCTCAGAGCCTACCATACTACCATAGGGAGTAGTATATAGTCTGTAGTAGAACTATAGTATCTTCTTTTTTTAAGCAGCTTCTAGGGCCACATTTGAACCCAGATCCTCTCGACTCCAGGTCTGGCACCTTATCTACTGTCCTCCATAGGAGATTCTTAAGAAATGTTTGTGGAATGAATCCTCTGTGGCTAAGGATCTGAAACCAACCTTGACACTGTTTTATTTCTGGGTTGTTTTTTTTTTTTTAATTTTGGTTTTGTTTTGTTTTTGTATTCAGTTCCTGGATCCTTGGGTAGAACAATTCTAATAATTAGCAGGACTTCCTCCCAGAAATGAATAAAAGTTGAAGGACATGGGCCTGTGAGCATGAAAAGATGAGTCACTTGGGAAGGCCCGATCGCGAATCACCACCTCAGAAGACAGTTGCTGTGGCCCAACTCCATTGGCAGCCAAAAGCTCAGATCCACTTTTCTTGCCTGGCACTCATGCCAGCTAAAACCACAGCATCAAGGTTCTATTTATTACCAGTCTGGCAGAGAGAATGAAGGGGAAGTAAGTAGATTATGCAATGAAAAACCGAGTCTCATAAAATGAGTATGACTTCTTAGTTTCCACAAGATGAATAATATTCTCTTCTTTTGAACCACATTTGGTGACATTCCTTCAAATCCATCAGTTAAAAGAGAAATGCTAGGAGATATTGACAGCTGGGTGGCATAGACAGTAGATAGAGTATCAGGTTTGTCCTTCTGAGTTCAAATCTAGCCTCAGATATGTCCTAGCTGTGTGGCCCCAGGCAAGTCATTTAACTCTGTTTGCCTCAGTTTCCTCATCTGTTACATGACCTGGAAAAGAAATGGCAAACCACTCCAGTATCTTTGCTAAGAAAATCTCAAACAGAGTCATAAAAAGTTGGACACAACTGAAAAATGACTGAAAAAATAACAAAAAGGAAAATGAACAATGTTGGAGAGTGTATAGGAAAATGGGCATAATAGCATACTATTGGGGGAGCTGTTAATTGACCTAGACACTCTAGACTATCCCCAAAATGTTAATAAACTATGTATGCCTTTTGAGCAATACATACTTCTAGGCTTTATATCCCAAGGGCATCAAAAAAAAAAGATGAAAAGGTCCTAAATATTCAAAAATAATTATAGAAATTCTTCCCATAGCAGCCCTAAATTGGAAACTGAAGAGATGCCCTCCTATTGGAGGCTGGCTAAATATTGTGCCATAAGAAATGACAAAATGGACAGTTTCAGAGGAAATTGGGCTAACCTCTCTGAACTGATAATAAAGTGAATAAAACTAGAACAATTTATATAATGATTACATTATAGAGAAAACAACTTGGGAAGATTTTAGAAATCAGACCCATAAAATAACAAACCATTTGTCAAGAGAACTGAGGATGAAATATGACACATATCTCCTGTTAGAGTGGTGATGGATTTAAAAAATGCTAAATGAGATGTATTTGGGGACATGGCTAAGGTATGTGTTTTGCTGGACTATGCATATTTGTGATGAGGGCTTTATATTTTTAAATTGGAAGAGAAGTAATAGATGCTTGTAAAAATTAATTTTAAAATATATTAAGTCAAAGTCCTCTTATGTCATATATATAGAAGTCTGCTAACATCCTGATTTTGTCTAAATCTTATTGTTTTGGGGAGAGGAATTTAGTTAACCTGTGAAGAAAGGGAAATAACTCTTACTTAAACCTTTTAACTTTTCTATCCCAGCATTCCTTGGGGGTATGTCATTCTTGGGAAAAAAAATGGTATGACAATTTCAATGAGTCCCCCTCTCCCATTTTGCCCTCACCCCACAAGTTGTCTCATTTCACCATTTCAGTTTAACCAATCAAGAACTCCGTTCTCTTCCACTGTGGTTTGTTAGAAATGTGTGTGGGTTAGAAATCCTACTTTGGGACGCCAAATTTATGAGTGCATCCAATGTGGTAAATCCTGAGTTAGGGACGTTTCTATTCGTGAAATATATATAGCACATCACATCACCAGGACTTCGGCGACAATAAACATTCTTAATTCAGACTATGTCTGTAGTGTTGAGTTTTGTCAAGGTTTAAGAAGGACATTGATAAGCTGAAGTGTCCAGAGGAAGATAACCAGTATGGTGAAGGGGCTTGGTTCCATGTTATACAAAGACTGGTTGAGGGAATTGGAGATGTTTAAACTGAAAAAGATGATATAGGAGGGAACACGATAACTATCTTCAGGTATCTGAAAGCATTCAGAAGAGGGATTGGACTTTCTCTTTCGCCCCCAATGGTTGAACCAGAAGCAATGGGCAGAAGCTGCAAAAAGAGATCTATAGATTGAATGTCAGTAAAAACCTCCTAACAACTAGAGCTGCCAAAAGTGGAATGAGCTGCCTTGAGAGGGGTAGAAGGTTCTCTTTCCAGAAGAATCTGGATATCCATTTGTTGAGTATGTTATAGCAGGGATTCCTTTAGGGTAAGGGTTGAACTAGACAACTGCTAAAAGACTTGTGAATTCTGTGATTCTGTGGTTTCTTTTTTGTGCCATTGACTGATTTTCTCAGTTTATTTTCCTCAACTTTTGGGAAGCAAATAGCTAAGCACCTTGACAGCCAGCACAACAACCGTATATCATAATAAGCAATTATTGATCAGGGAGACACATTTTTTATGACGTTTTGGGAGTAACTGAATTATATGCAGTGATGTGTTTGAATTTTAATTGTTTACCAGTTCACTGGGAGTAAAATATGGAGTAATAAAACAGATGATACCATATTCCTTGGCATCCCAGCTCTCCTTGAGTGTGACCTTGTTTTAGAATTGCCTTAATCACCCAGGATGAAAGACAGAAAGTTAAGGGGATTTTATGATGGTGCCCATAATGAAATGTTTCATAGTCAATGGAGATAACACACCAAGAATAAATAGTATGTAAATACATTTAATTACTTAAGAACTCAATCTTCCACCAAGGCACCAAGTATATTGTGAAGTTAATCACTTTTTGGTCCACTTGTGGAAAATGGCAAAGGAAATAACTATATTTAAAATATTTTTATGTCACCTAAAAGATGTCATCTAAAATTCATCTGTAATAAAACAATTAAAAATGAAGGAAAGGAGATGAGGAGATAAACTGGCAATTACTCTGCTGTACAGGTCATTAGAACAATGATTCCTATTCTCATTTTCAAAATTCATGCTGAACTGATTACTATTATTTATGTAGCATGGATAGTGTACTTAATGCTATTCAAGGTATTTAAAAAAGTGCAGTCTTTGCCGGGGAGGGGGGGGGGGGCTTTAAATTTAAGTTAAATAAATACTTCAGGCATAAAAATATATCATCCAAAAAGGATACCAGGTATTTTGTGTTTCTGTGCAATTCTATTTTTGCATATTAAGATCCCTTTTTACTCTCCTTCTCTTGGTATTGTATAGGAAAAGAGTACTAAATCTGAATTTAGAGAACCTAAGTTCAAACCCTGACTCTCATGATGGCTACTTGTGTGTCCCTGGGCAAATTGAAATTTCTCCAGGCAGTCTTAATTGTCTTATCTTTAAAATAAGGAATAGATGATCCATAAAGTTTCCTTCTAGATCTATGATCTTATGAATGAGCCTTCTTTTCTCCCCATTTTACTCATCTATTTAGAAGATTCTTGAACTGCCCTTCATGTTGGACATGGGTCCACTTTCTCCTAGAAAGTATCATATTGTATATGCAATATGGTACTTTCTAGGAGAAAGTGTATATATATATATATGCATATATATATATATTACCTTTTTAATCTTAGAATCAATACTAAATGTTGGTTTCAAGGTAGAAAAATGGCAAGGGTTAGGCAACTGAGATTAAGTGATCCAGGGTTTAAAATCCAGGGTCACACAGTCACACAGTTAAGAAGTGTCTGAGGTCAAATTTGAACCCAGCACTTCCTAGCACTTTTATATATGTATAAATTTATGTTTCCCCCTAATAGAATGTCAACTCCTTGAATTCAGCCATGGTTTTTTATTCTTCATACACATAATGTGGGTTGCTACTTCCATGCCTTTGGTCATTCTATTCCTTCTTCTTATATAGTTCAGAAGGGGCCAGTATCATCTGATAAAAAGGACACCAGATTTATCACCAGATAAACCAGGTTCAAATCCCACTTCTACCATTTGTTACCTGTGTGACCTTGTATATCACTTAACATCTGGGCCCCAGTTTCCTCATCTTTAAATGAGGGGGCTGATATCTAAGGTCCCTTCCAAAAGTATAATACTCTGATTGTGATCATTTGACCTATATAGGGCCTAGCAAGGGGCCAGTGTCTGGTACATAGTGGCCTTTTGATAAATGTTTATTTTATTGAAAGGCACATTTATTATCAAAATCATGGGAGTCAGACTAATCTCGTTCTCTCTCTCTTAGCTTGATCTGAACCCATTTTATCAGATTGGTGTTACTCATTCATTCAGTCATCACAGTGACTCTGTGACCCCATCCCATGGACCATAGCTATCCCTGAGATTTTATTGACAAGGCTACCAGAGTGGCTTGCCATTTTCTTCCCCAATGGATCCTTTTTCTATCAGATAGCGTAAGCAAAATATAAAGAACTTGCCTTTCATAATATCCATGAATTATATTAATAAGGAGATAAGTGTGGGAAACTATCAATAAGTCCATGGCGACCTGATGCTGGGTAATAGGGAAACATGCTCAGAAGATAAAATGGATTCCAAGAGTGTGAACTGTTGGAGTTACACAATTTATGATTTGTCCTTTTGCTTGTTTTGCCAAATTCCCTGTGGCAAGGAAGTATATGCCTGGAATAACATCCCTGATACACCTAAGGCTAACACCAATTCTCTTCTGAAGTCTTTTGAAGTCTTCAGAATATTTTCTTTCCTTGGCTTTATTCCATGAACAGACATTCACATGTCTGTGCAATCCAGCCTCCTCCAGGGCATTCGATGAGAAGAAATCCTCTGCCCCATTGAACATGGTACTTATCTTTTCTTGAAGTCTTGTCTAGCTTGTGGGTCCAATTTAAATTACTCATTAGGGAAGGACAATCTAACTATGCTCCATTCTGAGAGACAACTAACAGAGGGGACACTAAGAACCCAGGCCACTATATTGGGGTATGCATTCTTTTCCCTGCAAAGTGGATAGAATAATGGACTTTGGAATGGGGAAGGCGTAATCATGCTTCCACTGCTTAGCTCCGTGATCACAGGCAAGCCATTATTTAACCTCTTTCAAAGTCTGAGAGCTTTTGCCCATATTATCTCATTTGACTCTTACAACAGTCTTGACAAAGTAGATACCATTATGATTCACATTTTGTAGATGAGAAAACTGAGACTAAGTAAGGGGATGTGACTTAATCTGGACAAGTGCCTAGTGAGGCAGGGTTCAAACTTAAATCTTTCTGAGTCTAATTCAAGCCTTCTTTTATTCCTATAGCAGCACTAGGTGGTGCAGTAGATAGACTGCAGGAACTGAAGTCATATTCCTCAGTTCAAATCTGGCCCTACACACTAGCTGTGGGACCCTGGACAAGTCATTTAACCTGGTTGCCTTAGCACCTCATCTGTAAAATGAACTAAAGAAGGAAATGTCAAACCACTCCTATATCTTTGCCAAGAAAACCCCAAACGAGGTTGCAAAGAGTCGGACCTGACTGAAACTGAACCACAACCACAAAATTTCACAGCCTAGAGACTTTCAATTCTTTTCCTCAGTTTTCCTTAAACCTCAGCAACCCATCTTCTGACCTCATCATTCAATTTGGAGATATGGTTGCCAGTGATCTTTGATATATCCATCTCTACTGGCCTTTTGTTATTCTTCATCCTTTCTGACCTCTGTGCAGTGTGACACTACTGATCACTTCCTCTTGGATGCTCTCTCCTCTCCAGGATCTTGTGATACTGCTGCCTCCTGGTCCTCCTTCTATCTGGCTGCTACTTCTTTCATTCTCCTTTGCTGGCTCATTACTCAGGCCATGCTCTCTAACCAAGGTTGGCTCCGAAGACTTTGTCTTGAACCCACTTTTTTTCTCCTTGGTCCTATTTCATTTGATGTTCAGCTCCCATAGGCTCAGTGATGTCACCAAGAAGATGATTCTCAGAAACGTATATCTAGTTCTAATCTCTTTTGGGACATTTACTGAAACAAATGGACATCCGACATGCATCTCAAACTGAACACATCCAAGGCAGAATTCCTTACCCCTCAAAACTCTCTTCTATTTTCCCTACTATCAAAGACACCCAAATCCTTCCAGTTATCCAGGATAGCCCCTTGGTTACATCCTTTAGTCCTCATTAACAATCACCCTCCACACATACAATCCACAGGCAAATCTTTCATTTCTACCTTCACAACAACTTTTGCATGTCTTCTTTCCACTTATACAATCACAGCCTTGGTTTTAGCCTTTCTTCACCTCTCATCTAGACTGTTGCAATAGCCTTCTGTTTGGTTTCCCAGCCTCAGATCTCTCCCTTTCCACCCTCTGCTTAGCTGCCAAAGTGACTTCCCAAGCCATGGGTTTAGCCATGTCCCCCACTGTAACTCAGACTCCAACATCTCCCTATTACCTCTTGGACCAATTATAAAGACCTGTTTGGCATTTAAAGCTCTTTGAGACTTGGCTCCTTCCTAGTTATTTTTTTTCCCACATGTTACTTCCCTCCACACACTTGATGATACAGCTACATGGAGAGCTCCTTGCTGTTCCTCAAATATAATACTCCAAATCCCATTTCTCTGCCTTGGCACGTGGCTGTTCTCCATACCTAGGAAGGCTTTCCCTCCTATCTTTGCCTCTCTGTTTCCCTTGCTTCTTTCAAGAGTCAGTTCAAGTCCTACCTTCTATTACCAAACATACAGGGAAGCTAGTGGCTCAGTGGATTGTATTCTTGTTTCTTTTGATATCCTTCTACTTAGAACAATGACAGCCACTTAATGTATACTTGTCTGAGAGATTAGAACAGTTCTTGGTATATAGTAAACATTTTTCTTTTAAATAATCCTTACCTTTTATCTTAGAATCAATATTAAGGATAGATTCTAAGGCAGAAAAGTGGTAAGGGATAGGCAGTTGGGGTCAAGTGACTTTCCCAGGGTCACACAGCTAGGAAGTGTCTGAAAGTATATTGAACTCACAATCTTCTATCTTAAGGCTTGGCTCTCTGTCCACTGAGCCACCTGGCTGTCCATTTCTTAGTGTACTCTTCTGCTTAGAACAGTGGTAGCCACTTAATAGATACTTCTTATCTGAGTGGTTAAAACAGTTTCTGATGCACAAAAAACGAGAACCCTTACCTTCTGTCTTAGAATCAATACTAAATACTGGTTCTAAGGCAGAAAGAATAGTAAGGGTTAGGCAACTGGGGTTAGATGATTTGACTAGGATCAAATAATAAGGAAGTGTTTGGGACTAGATTTGAACCCAGAACCTCCCATCTCCAGGCCTGGTTTTCTATTCACTAAGCCACTTGGCTGTTCCTCTTTTCTTTTTCTTTTTCTGTTTTTGTTTTTTTCTTTTACATAGTAAACATTTAATAAAAACTTGAATAATTTCTAGTCTATTATTCTTTTATGTATAGTATTCTATAGGTTATCAAACAGGTAGATAAAACAACTCTTTTTCATAGTTAAATAAAAGTATCAGCATTTCAGCTCATCTTTTGTGGACAAAATGAAAGTATTTTTGGCACAACTTCCAGGAGCAAATGAGACAATAGGGAGAATACACACATCATTCTGTTCCCGTGTGAGTCTGATCTCCTCTTCGAGGTCTCTATATTAAAGATTTCATTCCATGTAGCTTGGTGGTTAGGTGGCCTTCATGAAAATTGCTGTCCTTGAGCTTTTATGAATTAATGTTAATTCTGGGCACTTACGGGCAACAATTCAGTCTGTGATGATACCCTTGCCCAGTGCTGTTTATTGGCTGAGCTCTCCAGGAACTTTTGAGATCTATATTTGTTGTTCTTCGGGTCACGAAAGATATTGAGCTTCTGATGTATAATTCTCATCACCAAGTTGTGTCTTGCTAAATGTTAGACTGTTATAGTCTATAGTAAAGTACTGTAATTTTTGTAGAGGCAGCATTTTTATTGTTAGAATGTTTTCAGTTCTGTCTGACTCTTTGTGACTCTATTTGAGCCTTTCTTGGCAAGGATACTGGAATGGTTTGCTATTTCCTTTTTTTTTTTTTTGCAAATGAGGAAACTGAGGTAAATAGCATTAAGCGACTTGCCCAGAGATACATCTGAGGCCAGATTTGAAGACAGAAAGATGAATCTTCCTGACTTCAAGCCTGGTACTCTATCCATTACACCACCTAGCTGCTCCATATAGTGATTAGAGAGCCGGCATCAAAGCCAGAAGACATGAGTTCAAGCCACCCCAATTAATAGCTAACACTTGTATAGCTCCTACTAGGTGTGAGGCACTGTGCAAAGTGTTTTACCATTACCTCATTTAATTCTCACACCTATCCTAGAAATAGGTACTATACAATCCATATATCAATAAACATTTATTAAGTATTAACAATTAACAATTAATAATAACTAAACAATTATTACGTGCCAGGCACTGTCCTAAATGTGGGGGATACAAAAAAAGGTAAAAGACAGTCCCTCCTCTCAAGAGCTTATAATCTACTGGGAAAGACAATGGGCAAACAAGTGTATATGCTATAAACAGGATAAAAAAATAATTAAAAGAAGGGAGGCACTAGAATTAAAGAGGAGTTAGAGGAAGCTTCTTATAGAAAATGGGACTTCAGTTGGGACTGAGAGAAAAGCCAGACTCGGTCAGTCCTCAAAGCAGAGCATGGAGAGCTTTCCAGGCCTGGGGGGCAGCCAGAGTGAGTGAGGAATCCATGATTATCTGGACAGGGGGATGGTGTTGCCCTCAGGAGGTATGGAAGATAATGAGTTCTGTTTTGGACATACTGAGTTTAAGATATTTCCTGAATATCCAGTTTGAGATATCTGAAAGGCAACTGGAAATTCAGGTATGAAAGTCACCAGAAAGACTAGGGCAGAAAGGCAGATTTAAGAATCATCAACATATAATAATTACATCTATGAGATTTATTTATTATTTCCATTTTAGAGCTGAGGAAACTGAGCTAAACTGAGGTGAAGTGACTTGCCCAGATTCACACTATTAGTAAGTGCCTGAACCTGGATTTGAACTCAGGTTTTCCTGACTCCAGGCCCAGGGCTCTAACCCCCAGGCCACCTAACTGTCCCACCTCTGACTCATATAGTCTGTGTGACTCTGGGCAAATCACCTAATTTCTCAGCATTCTCTAGGCAAGTCTAAGACTAGACATTCCAGAGAAACTTGTGTCTTGCCTCCCTCTGGAATCCCTTTCCCTATTATTTATGTCCTCCTAAGGACCTGTCTGGTTTTCGTTATAAATGTGACTAGGGAACAGAGCAGAAATGAGGGCTTCGTTCAAGGCCCACCATTTTGGCAGAGCAACAGAAGGCTGCCATGTCCATTCTCCGTTGGAGCTCAGTGGCCGCATACTCACTGTCAGCACTAGCTAACCAGTACCAGCCCGCCATCATTATTGTAGAGATGAGAAAATACCAGACCCATTGCTCTGACACAGTAATGCTCAAAAAGTCTATGAAATGAAGCTAAAAATAGAAATGTGATCCCAGTTGGATAAGGAAGATAGAAGATTCTCTCAGAATGAAGAAGGAACATGGTGGGGCATTTGATTTTAATCTAGCACTAGAAGCCTTTCATCTATAAATGATAGGAATACCACAAAACCAACACTGGTAGTCCTTTATCAGTAATTAACAGGGCCAGCATTTACAGAACACCTGCCAGGAGTAAAGTTCATGCAGCCACCCAGCGGCCAGACCCTTCCTCCTAAAGGCACTAGGAGAGGATGCTGCTCTTGAAGCAGCCTCTTTAGCCCAGGCAGCTGTCCAGCAGCCACACTGAGACCACTTCCATGCCATGGAATCCAAGACTGGTTCCCCTATGCCACGTGACACAAAGAAGGCAAAAATACCTTGGCTATGCAGGAATATCCCAATCATCCTGCTTGATTCTGAACATTTCATCTGTAGCCAAATAATGTTTGTATCATGAAGGGAAAGGTCCTCCACAATACGTACATGTGCAAGCTCAGGCTTGGGGCAAAGGTCCTGCTCTCTTGCCTCTGAACCCTGGTGCTGTCACAGAACTTTATGATCTCCCAGGAAAGGCAGGGCAGGTAGATAAGGGAACAATGAAGAAACACAGGTTAAGTGCCACTAAATGTTACAGGAGTTCAAAGCGAGGCGGCTTCCAAGGAAGAGGGTAAGAGGATGCGTTTCAGAGGAAATGACACTTGCGCGTTACCTTGAAGCCTTCACCAAATCCCTCCTTCAAGCTACAGAGCACATTCTTTTGGCTCAAGAGTGTCAAGGCATGTCCACATTTGTACTCTATGAGGATGTGTCCTTTCCCAGAGCCTGTCACAGGACAGATCCCCGGAAGAACAAGGAGTCGAGAGGATGTTAGAAGATTTGAAATTAGGTGAAGGGATGGCTACTCCCACAGACTTACTTCCATCCCAAAGGCCTACTCTTTCTGAAGAAAACAAGTTCCTAGACTTAGAGAACTGCCTTAGAGAGTAGCTAATAGGCATTAGTTTTTATTTTCAATTTCAAAGCTCTCTCTCAAGGCTGTGAAAATTCAAATAGAAATGGTTTCTAGAACCTTGAAATTGTAGAATTGTAGAAATACAATGAGAATTGTTTTACGGAGATTATATGATAATATTACTTCGATGAAGCACTTGCGATTTGATTCTAATTGTGATTAAATACAAATGTAATCTAGAGCCAAAGACTATCAGTATATAATTCTTTCCTCGTGGGTCCACCTCAATGCCTCAGACTTGCATGGGGGCAGGATGGAGTGGGCAAAAATGGGAGAAAAGAGAATATTCTCTTCAGGTTCTTCTGGCTTCTGGATTAGAGGGAGAAGATGCACAGTTCTAACCTCTGTTTAGGTTTGCTGAAGGGAAAAAGACTCAGGCATGGAGACCTCCCTTCAGGTCCCAATCCATAGTTTGTTACCCTAGAGAACTTCCCTTTTGGTTGAGATCTCCGACTCTTACTTGGTTGAGCAAAGTTATTTTACTCCTAAGGGAATGTTGATTCAATATATTTTTTCTAGTATAGAAGAACATAGAGATATAGTGACTCAGATAAATAGCCTTCTTTGCTACTTGCTATGTGTGTTCATTGTGAAGCCAGCATTTGATTGGGAGTCAAAGTCTTAGAAACAAAGTTTGGGGATCCCTTTGCCCATTAAGAAATAATAGAGATCAGAAGAAAAAGAAAAGAAAAGAAATAGAGGTCAGGAGTTTAGTTTAAACCTTATAGCTCTTTCCCCTAGACTACTAATAATATTTTGGGGAGAAGATACATATAGTTCTAGCTTAGTATCCCTTTTCTCTGAGAAGTAGCCACCCGCCTAGCAGGAACCAAAGTCTCCAGTGAAAAAGAAACTAGAGAAGTGATGTTATCCTGACCTTTCTAAGAGTCACATACACATGATATACCTTATTGCAAAAACAAATAAAATCTCTGGGGTTTTTATAGATGAGCATTCATGGCTTACAAGGGAATTATGAAGAAAAAGCTACAGGCCTAACTCAATGGATGACACTTCAATCCGTGCAAGTCTTGCCTCTTCCAAAAGACATAAAAATTGATTTAATTGTATTTATTTGTGAACACATTCGTTGCATACTCAATGTATGGGACTATAACCACTAATGGTATTTTTGTATCTCTTGAATTTAGTAAACTCAATGAACATTATTTAGGAGGCAGTTAGGTGGCTCAGTAGTTTGAGAGCCAGGCCTAGAGATAGGAGAAGTTGGGTTCAAATCTGGAGTCAGACACTTCCTAGCCGTGTGTCCCTGGGTAAATCACTTAACCGCCCATTGCCTGGCCTTTGCCACTCTTCTCTCTTTGAACCAATATGCAATAGTAATTCTAAAATAGAAGGTAAGTGTTTAAAAAAGAGAGAAAGAAAAAAAAGGAAACTATTCAGATATATCTAAATACACAGAAGCAGTTCACATGACTCAGAATGACTTTCTATTTTTTAAATAAGAGAAATGTTTGCTTACAATTTTTATTTAACTTTTACCAATTTAAGTTTGAGAGCCTTATAGCTGGAGAAGTCTTCTGTAGTTAATGAATTCCTGAGAAAAGAGGATAGCATGGAAATGTTCCACTTCTTTAAATCTACTGAAATTAGAGAACTAAACTTCAATTGAATCTACCTAGTGCTCCATTGGTTTAAAAAATTAAAAAGAGCCTTGGATCTAGAGTCAGAAGACATCTTGGCTTGAAATTCTAACTTTAAAACTCATTAACAATTTGATTTTCAGTAAGTCTCTTCTAAGGACCTAACTATCTCAATCTAAGAGGTAAGACTAAATTGCCTCTAAGATCCCTTCCATCTCCAAAATTCTATGATCCTATTTGGATAAGAAAGAAGGAGAGGAACATAAGGGATTAGATTCTAATCTACCACTGGAGGCTTCATCTAAAAACTTCAGGAATGACATTTCATAAACCCCAAAGTATTTATACTTTTAAGTACCACTCAATGCTAGTGTCTGCAGAACATTTGCTTAGAGTAAAGGTCACCCACTCGGCCAGTCAAATTGGATTGACTAATTTTTTTTTTACCTTTCTCCTTTTTAACAAAGGAAAGAAAGTAGAAGTCAAGGTGATTAGAATGGGAGAGCAGAGGGGAGAGGAGTGGTAGATTTCCCTTCAAGTTGTCCCATAGACATAAAGCGACAGGTGTAGAAAGACAGGAAAGTGATCATGGCTAAATAAATTCAAATAGTTGAATTTATCCAGGAAGTCAGTTTGTGTAGTCAAGCAGAAGAGGAGCTCTTTTTAAGTCCTCTATTCTAATTGTACATATAGTGGTGAGACCTTTGTAGATATCCAACTTCAGCCATTGCTCATCTGCAAGTTTGGGACAAATAATATATAATACAATAAATCTATGTTGAGATTTATTCCAGATGATACTTCTGTGTGCTTTATTTCTAGGACATAGAAATGACTGGATTGATTTGCCATCTTCCAAAACCCTAATATTATGGGAAAATACCCAATTTGCCAATTTAATCCAATGAACAGTAAATATTCAAGTCTAGAGCTCTTTCCTCTTCACCAGGCCATGACTCTAATGACAAACAACCAGTCTCAAAAATATGTCTTGGACCAGAGGTAATGGCATTATCACTGAAAACTAAAAAGTATTCAAGGAATTCATGCTATGCCTATGATCATTCCTACTGGGGGTCCATGAGGTTCTGCCAGGCCTAGACTGGCTTTGGAAGAGGAAGAAGTTCTAAGACCATTCAAATCTTTATTATAGACTTGGTAAACAGGAAGGGAGCATGGCTAAGTGAGTCATTTTATGACACCTTATCAATAATAATAACTTCCATTTGTCTAGCATTTTCTATTTTTCAAAGCACTTTCACAGCATGATCTCATGATCTTCAGGACAATTTTGTTAGGGCACGAATTACTAACCACATTTAATAGATGAGAAAACTTGAATTCATATAATCAATCAGGTACTAGAGATAAAAAAAACAAAAATAAGATATCTCTGGCTTTAAAAAATATGTATATTTTTATTGGGATGTGAGAGGCCAAAGGTGGAACTAGGCATGTTGTCTATGATGTTATTGGTTATATAGCTAATTATGCTAAATAATTAACTAATAACTAATTAAACTCAACAATGCAAAATCCTAGAAAGGCTGCCTTTAACATGGCACTTTCCCTCAGTGGAGTCACATCCCCCCCCACCTCTAAACACACACACACACACACACACACACATACACACACACACTCCAGGTTTCTAAGCTCCTCTAGTGTTTATAGGAAAATGATCTTATTCTGTGAGGGAAGACAGAGATTATTAGGTTCCCAGTTATGACTGTCTCTGTGGGATTAGGAATGGATACAAAATGAGCCACAGAAAGCAAAAAATTATTATTGAGAATCCCAAGATTGTAGGAGTTCAGATTTAGTGTAAGAAAAGATATCTGAGGGTATCTAGTGCAATCCTTTCATTTTATATTTTATAGTTGCAGAAACTGAGGCCCAGAGAGTCGAGTGATGTGTTCAGTGTCTCAAAAGTAGTATATGACCCCAAAGTTACTGTTCTTTCTACTGTACCTTAAATTTTTACCTATAAACTGGAGTCTTAACGGACACAATTCAAGTTTTTCACATACAGTATAATTAAAGATGGGCAGATATCTGATATTTGGTACTCTTTTGTCTTTATTAAAATTCATGTGTCCCTCACTTATTATAAATGGTGCCTCTACTTCCATTTTACCAAAAACTAGAATACAAATCCAGCACTTTAGCTCATGTGTATTTAAGAAGGTTTGATCTTCATTATCTTGGAGAAATCGCATACTTAGCATGTATTCAACTTAATGAATATAATTACCATGATGATAAGGAAGAGCTCTGGACTAGAAGGTTGAAAACCAAAGATAGTATTTAAGCATTATTGTTGAAATGGCATCCATTAGTTTGGGACAGTAGGCATCTTAACTACAAAGCAAGGAAGAATACAAGGTTGGCACTTTGCAAAAAAAAAAAAGGTTAATTTTGTTTTCTATTCAAGCTTTTACTGCAGTAGCTTGGAAGAGCTCTTCAGATTTTTTGGAATAAAAACAAAATCAACAGATTCTACTCCTTGTACATAAAGATGCCACTTACTTTCTGTTCACGATTAGCCACTCCCGAATATATGTCTGAACACAGTCCCTGACATGAGGATCCAGTTCAACCCTGAGGAAATGGAAAATGAAATGGAAACATGTCATTACTTGGAACAAGTTTGGCAGACCTGAGGATAAGATGATTCTACAAACAAGGATGTCAAATGACACCCAACTCAGTATCTTCCTTCACATTCATTTCACCAGATGAGGACCTTTTCTGAGGGAACACAAAAGGCAACTTTCATGGAACCCTACACTGTAATTTCATCTTTTGGGAACATCATTGATTGTAACACCCATGTTTATTATACTTATTATTATATTATTATATATTATATATATATAATATAATACATATATATATATATATATATTATATATATATATATATTATTATACTTATCCCCGTACACATCCTGGTATAAGACAGAGGAAAGGCGATGTGACGAATTTCCAACAACAAAAACAAGGGTTTGGGAAATCTTTTCTAAGTATTGTTAGGATATGCAAAAAAGAAAGTTTTGCTTTCTTTAAAAGTTGTGAAGAAATATAATCATTTTATTCTTTGAGAAGCTGGCAAGCATTTCATTTGTTTGGAGATTATTAAATCTGGTTGGTCATGTCAAAGCTGCTTAAGGCTTTATCATTTGGCGTACCTTCCAGATACTTCAGGATTCTGACATCTTTGGTAATTAAAGTCATTAATTTTCCATGTAACAAAAAGTCTGAGATTGGGAGCATGACTGGCGAAAAACAGCACTATTCGTAATGCCCAAAACACAAGGTGCAGTGGGAAATTTTCATCCAACAGATTGTTTGGTAGTGACAGAAAAGAAAAGCACTTTGTTTTTTTAAATTATCAGAAAGGATGATAGCTATAAATTCAGAGGGATAGCTAATATGATGTTCCAAACACTGATACTAAAAAAAACGAATTGCCTCTCTAAAATTTCATAAAATATCCCATGTTGTATAAACAGCATCTGAATTAATCTGAAGGCATTTTTGAGCAGGCTTTTCATCCCATTAATTCCTTTTGAGGAAAATTAACTATAAACCTTTATACAAAAGAAATAAAAAAAGTAAATGATTCCCTACCATGGGTGAAAATAATAGCAACTACTCACATTAAATTCATAGCTCAATAAATGGACTGACAATAGGACAAAGCAGATGCTACGGACCACAATCTGTGTGCTTCTCAGGAAATTACCATTTCCAAAAATATTACACAGAGTTCCTAAGTAAGTCTGTCAAGCAATGTCAGCATGAAATAATTTTTAAAAAAATAAAATCTTTTGATCCCGATATTACATTGTTTGGAATACATTCTGAGGGTGTTATCAGAAACAACTAAAAAGGGAGCCCAAGGTTCAAAGATTTTCATAGTAGCATTATATATAATTATAAAAACAAACCCTAAACCAAAAAAACCCAGAACTGGAAATAACCTAAATGTCCAACAATAGAGGAAAAGCTAAGTAGATTGTGGGACATTAAGGTAATAAAATTCTATGATACAATTAGGACCAACAAAAATGAGGAATGAAATACTTTGGAAAGACCTTTATGAAATAAAAGCACATTTTTAAAGGCAAAAATAGAAGAATAAAGTACATGCCAATTACAATGATATGAAGAAAAGTAAATGAGAATGATTGGACAAAGAATCCTAATGGGGACTTAAAGAAAGGAATATAAATGTTAAGATATTTTATACATTGAAATTAATTTAAATATAAGCAATTCCTAAACAAATTTAGCTGCCTAGGGTGCTATTCAATTTTGTTTCTAAGAGATTTAAAACACAAAATAAGATAAAGCTTATCACAAATTAAACTTATTAGTGTGAAGGAAAATTGTATATTTTGATAACTGAGAACAGATGATAGAATAAACAATTATATTAAGTGCCTGCCAACTCCATCAAGCTCTAATTGAATAAACTTTAGGTTAGGCATTGAGATCCTACCAATATTAAGGAAGAAGCTGTACTTCTCAATCTCGATTCTGTCTTTTTTTTTTTTAATCCTTACCTTTCATCTTAGAATTAATACTCTGTATTGGCTCCAAGGCAGAAGAGCAGTAAGGGCTAGGCAATGGGGGTTAAGTGACTTGCCCAGGGTCACACAGCTAGGAAGTGTCCAAAGTCACATTCAAACACAGTACCTCCGTTTCTATTCCTGGTTTTGTATCCACTGAATCACCTAGCTGCCTGAGTTTTTTTTGATGAAAGGAGAGAGGGGTGGGAGAGTTGAAATAGATCCACCATTCATAGGAAGAAGATAGGAGCCTTTGCTTCATTGGTAACATATAGGATGCTTCTTATCAAAGTATGATAACCATGATACATAAGGCAAGGACATGAACACAGGGTATCCTAAAAGTTTTAGTGAAGTTTTAAGCATGAAAAATTTCAGAGGCATAAATGCCATAAACCAAAAAACAGCACTTTGAGTTAATTATTATTGATAGATTTCTTATTAAAATTCAAAATCACCATCTGGTGCTATATATGACTCATTCATTTTTAAATTTTTTATTCTTAAAAAACCTTTTATCTTCTCTTAGAATAGACACAAAGTAGCCGTTCAAAGGCAGAACTGTAAGAACTAGGTCATTGGGTCACATAGCTCTTCTAGTTCATTTCTGAACTTCGTCAACACTTTTATCAGTGGCTGTCATGTGACTTAAGGACGGTATTGTATTGCACCGGCAATCGTGGTCTGGTCCCTTATCCACTGAGTCACCCACCTGCCTCAGCATAGTATCCTTAAATGATACTTTAACCATTCTAAGCTTCTATGATCAAGCCTCATCTTCCAGCGTGTCTTATTGGCTTTGGGATATTTTAGAACTTAGAAAAGAAACCAATTGGATTTAGCTTAGATCACACCGCGGGGAGACCTCTGTAACTCAAGGCGGGGCAGCCTTACCCTTCCTCTGGCAAAGAAGGCTGCAGAGTCCGGCATTCCTTTGGCGTAAAAACAACATCCAGATCATCCTCGGGGAAGTCGCCGAGCTCTTGTACAAGTTCTGCATCCAGACTGCTTAGCTGTGACATCAGAAGTCCTTCGAAATCCCCTGGCTCCACTGGGTCATAAAACTGAGGCTGAGGGGGAACAAGAAAAAAAAAGAGGGGGAAATGAAATAAACAAAACAAATAATCCACACGGCTTGTTGGTTATTTGAAAATTCCAGCAAAGTTGTTTTTTAAAGTGGAAGGTGTGATGTTTCCTTTAAGATGATATTGGATGGGTGACAGCTGGGTGTCTCAATGGATATAGGGATCCAGGCCTAGAGACTGGAGGTCCTGGGTTCAAATTTGGCCTCAGATACTTCCTAGCTTAGTCACTTAATCCCCATTACCCAGCTCTTATTATTCTTCTGTCTTAGAATCAATACATAGTGATTCTAAGATGGATGGTAAAGGTTTAAAAAAAAGACAATACTGGATTTTTTATACCATCTCTCTTAAAGAGGAAGTTAGGTGGTCCTGTGGATAGTGACCCAGGCCTGGAGTCAGGAAGACCCAAGTTCAAATCTAGTGTTACTCTGTGCCAGTCACTTAACCTCGGTTTCCTCATCTGTAAAATGGAGATGATAATAGCATCTACTTTTCAGAACTGTGCTGAGGATCAAATGAGAAATTTGCAAAATACTTAGCGGGGTATCTGGTGCAGAGTAAATATAATATAAATGTTGGCTATTATTATTGCCCAAAGAGTGGCTCCCTTTATGCTGCTTTTTAAAAATAATCATCACCAAAAACTCAATTACATAGTGAGGAAGTTATCAAGACCAAAAACAGGGATATAGAATAGAAAACAAATATGATATGGAGTCAAGTCGTAACAGGATGAGCCATTAAAAACACCCCAAGGTAGAATTTTTCTGAACATAGTTGCATCCTAATGAGAAACCATGAAACTAAAAATGAGAGAGCATGAGATTATGGAATGTTTATAATTTTAAAAAATACTTTTACAATTCCTCCTGCAAACAGCACTATGGAAGAGAGGAAAGAGGCAAGGGAAAGACCTTGGGGGTTCAAGCACCATCAATGCCACAAACATACCACAGGACTATGTGCACCAGGCAGCTCTTAACTCTCTAGGATCTTGAGATACATTGAAGTTGCCAAACTGCTTTAAGTAGGGATTCCAAACTGGGAATTCCCTAATAGAGGAGTGGGACACAGGTCATATGCCCTTAATTTCCCCAGTTCAACCTCCAACCCTAAATATCTCCTACTAAGGCTTTACTAAGGTCATAGTTACTCACACAAAGGAAAATGGGGCAAATGAGAGCCTGTTTTTGCCCATAAATTTTGACCTCACTTTTGCATTTCATATTTGACTAAAAAAACACAATGGGATAATAGATTTGAATTTAGAGGTCAGCTTGGAGGCAGCATAACTGTGGATAGTGAATTGGACTTGGGATCAGGAAGCCCTGGGCTCAGTTTCCACATCTGACATTTGCTAACTGTTTGAACCTAGAAAAGTCAGTTATTCAACTTCAGCTTCAAAAATTAGCTCTTCAAGCCTCAGTTTCCTCATGTGCAAAATGAGGAGGGTTGGACTGGATGGACCATAAAGTTCCTTCCAGTTCTAAATCTATGATCTAATCCAACCTCTTCAAAGATGAGGTAAACAAAACCTAGAGAAATTAAGTGAGTTGCCCAAGGTGACATAGGTAGAAAGGTCAAGATTTGAACCCAGGGCCTTTGTCTTCAAATCCAGCACTTTCTCCATTATATTATAGCCTTTTCCAAATGATACACTGATGGAGAGCCAAGAATGGTGACTCTTTAGAAAAATACATGATTCACTTGTTTGGCTTTTGTTTAATACCCTAATCTTCTGACTTAGAGTTGTGATGTGGCAATCACTTTAAAAGACTGATATATATTAATTTAAGGTTGCCACAGAATTCAGCTATGTAATTCCTAAATGAAAACTCAAGTCAGCAGTCAACCCTTTATGGAGTTTTTTAATTACAAACAGGAGGAAGAAAGGTGTTAGAGAGAGAGAGAGAGAGAGAGAGAGAGAGAGAGAGAGAGAGAGAGAGAGAGAGAGAGGGAGAGAGGGAGGGAGGGAGGGAGGGAGGGAGGGAGGGGAGAGAAGGGAATAGGGCTTAAATACCCACTCTGCTTAGGCTGGGCCAAAGGCCCAAGGCCTTGGATAGCAGAGGCAAAGAAAAAAGATCAGTCCCTATCACTCACTTGACCAAAATGGAGAACAGTCTGAGCGACCCTCCACCCCAAGCTCCAGGCTCCAACAACCACACTCCCTCCACCCAGGAAGTTCCAGCACTCCTGAGCTCTCCTCTACCTCACTTCCTGTGTCTCCTCTGTGCCAATGGTGGCTCTAGCTTAACCCAGGACTGTCCAGAAGTCTGTCCCCTTTGCACATGTCTGTTGAAGGCCATATTCTCAAATAATTAAATCTTGAGCTTTTGCTGCAGCCCTTTCTAAATCCTGTTACCTTGAGTAGGGTGGAGATTGTAGTTTCCAAGACCTGATTCTGCCATTCCATGTATCTCTATTGTTATTGATCAGGAAATAGCCAAATCCCATCCTCTAAAGAATGGTTTGAACAGGGTTGAGTAGTTTTGAAATTCACAGAGTTGATACCAAGTATTGGTTCCAAGACAGAAAGTGGTAAGGGCTTGGCAACTGGGCTTAAGTGAATTAATCAGAATCACACAGGTAGGAAGTTTCTGGGAGACTCAGTTGAACCCAGGACCTCCCATCTCCAGGTTTGTCTCTCTTCCACTGAGCAACCTCACTGCCCTAACGTTTCACTTATAGGAAGCATATTAAATCTTTTATGGCCATGGTAGCATTTAATAAGTTTCTCTTATTATTCTCCTTAAAAAGTACCTAAATGTCCTGAAACAGTAAGAATGGAAGCCAAAGTCACTAACCATGGTGGTTTGGAGGCCAGTCAAAGGCAGAGAATCAGACATCTGCTCCTCAGAGCTCAGCTGTCTCTGTTGAGACAGATTCACCCCAGGATACTAAGAAAGATCTCTTGAAGCACAAATGTCAATCATGTGAGCAGAGGGCAGGAGAAGCCCTTTGAGATTACATCGATGTGTAACTTAAAACAAAGTGGCATCTATTAAACAGTAGCACTGGAGACAGGACACTGGTGTGACGTAACTGGGAATTTGTAACGTCTTTGGTTTTAGCAAAGGATCGTGTTGACAAGGACAGAGTCAAAGCCACAGGCAAGGAGAAATTCCTCCAATGTAAGCAGTAACAAAAAGGGCAGACTAGCCATGGAACCAGGGAGAAAGAGCCAGCCAGTCACAGGATGGCTGTTTAGCCACATTTGTCCCCATAAACAGAGTCATCCTTAGACCAAAGAGAACCTAGGATGGTTGTGCAATCAGGTGTTTTATAAAGCTTAGGTTATTATTATTATTATTATTATTATCATCATCATCATCATCATCATCACTATTCATCATCAGAGGGACATCCATTGGCCACCTAATTGACTATATGATCACTAAGTCCTTATTAAATCATGAGTTCCTGAAGTATGAATATATTTCATGCACTAATATCACATAAGATGCTGCAAGAGGATTATCCTTCTCTTTTTAAGTCTGCTGGGCAAGTTCTGCTCTTTCCCTCTCCATTTTAATGATCTATCTCTCTTAAACAGCTTAGTGTAATTCATATTAGCTGGGCCAACTACGCTAAAGGGAGACAAGAGAAGAAAAGACAAGCGCTCAGAAAGAGGGAATTTCTCTCCAAATCCCCAAGACTCAATGGTGCCAGGACAGGAGGCTATGAATTCTCCATAAATTGAACCAATATGAAAATTAGATCTATTTGAGACAATCAGTTGAAGAAGCCCGGAGAGGGAAAGTATGGAACCTGGAAGTAAATATCCCACAATGAAATAGGCCAGAGGCTTCTGATGTCCAAGAGTTGGGAAAGAACTGGAATGCTGTCATGTCAGCTGAGCATGGACCATAATAGCATCATAATGCAGATATCCAAAATCTGTTATCTGGAGAAGAGGTCTTAGCAACATTGCTGGGGGAGAGCTGGATAACAGCGATCAGGGAGATGAAGGTAGAACAGCAGCAAGAAACAGCTTCTAATTCTGCTGGGCCAGAGAAGAAAGACAAAAGAGCTCCAAGAAGATGAGTGTTGATGGTAAAAAAGTAACAAGATGGAGGAGAAAACCATGGCTTTTTCTATCTTGTTTCTGCTCCACTGGGGTAGCAGTATAAGATATGAAGAATGTTGGCTTGTAAATCTGATGAGTGTCTTAACTGTCTATGTAGGCTTGGATACAAATGTCTTGTGTGTTCTTTACTGTGTAAAAAAAATGGTGCCTTGTTTTGATGCTTTGTGAGTTTAATTACTTTTTAGGGGAAGTTGGTGGCCACTCTTCAGGGAGTGTGGCTACTGACATTCTCAGGTTTCCTCTGGGTGGAGACAATGAGCAGAAAAGTGATGAGAACTATCCCAAAAATATATTCAGGACTTCTAGCCTTACTAGGAGGGAGCTTGGATGCAAAATTTATACTAAGAAACAATAAGATGTAGCTATTAAGTGAAGGACTACTGTTTCCCCTTTGGCTGAAACTAATAACGAAGGATATTGTTAGTCCTAAATGTAAAAGTCTTCTTCGCAACACCTTGTTAGAGACAGACTACTTAAAATAGATCACCAAATCATATTCTTACTGCTCTTTGTTGTGTTTAGTCATGGTCTGACTCTCCCAACTTTGGGGGTTTTCTTGCAAAAATATTGGTAGTTTTATTCACCGTTTCCTTCTCTGATGATTTTACAGATGAGGAAACTGAGGCAAACAGAGTGAATGTGACTTATCCAAAGTCACACAGCTAGTGTCTAAGGCCACATCTGAACTCAGGACAAGGAGTTTTCCTGACTCCAGGTCTGAGTTTTATTCATTACTCCACCTAGCTGTCCCATACCTCTATTATCAAGATTTAAATGACAATAACTATAAGTAGGAAGGAACTTGAACATATCAATCCTGCTCAATAATATAAGGCTTTAATTTCAAGTTCAAGTTCTACTGTGAGAAAGCTAAACATATACATATATAATGCTCTTCAAACAAATGATAATTCAGAAAATTAGTGACGAAGCTTCTTATATACCCTAGGTCTTTAAAATCTCAACTAAAGTGAAAAAAAGGCCCACCAGAAACAAGAAGAGTACATGAAGATAAGTACAGAAAAAAACCAAAATATTTAGAACTCTCGCACCCTGTATGCATTTACCACCACATACATACATTTAGTTAAAATGGTTTTTCAGAATGGTAGAATTTGCTAGCACTTTGGGGATGCAGAAAACTGCTGACTTTCAATTACCTTTGAACTTCCCCCCCAAAATCTGAGCTCTTTCCTAGCTTATAATTTATAAAACACAAGTTCTCGTGACAGAACTAGGTACAGTCCCGTTAGTTTTGGCTAATAAACTTTTACAAGGCATAAAGTCTGGCTATCTGAATCAATTCCTAGAGTAAAAGTGTGATATTCAGGTAGGCCCTGTCTTTGATGTTGGTAATAAAATTCAACTGGATATATATGTTTTAATTAAGTGCTTACTCTGTGTCCTATATGGTGGAAGTAAGAAAGGAAAATGGTAGGTCATTTCCAAGCCACTTCACAAAGTCTCTATGTAACAGAGAACTGTGAGATCATTCTTCATATGATGAAGGGTTCAAATGTGTAGTACTAGCTACAAAGCAGCCTCACTTTTTTTGCATAGTCTTTCCCCAGCAGTTGCTCCTGCCTTGTTCCTCTCCTCTTCCCCTCTTCATTACTCTCCTCCACCATTACTCTATGTGTGTGTGAGAGTGTGTATGTGTATGTTTGTATCTTTATTTCTAATGGAAGCTCCTTAATGGCTAGGACCATTTCATTTTTGTCTCTGAATGCCCAGTTCTCAGTAGAATAGGTGCTTATTGATTGGGAGGTTGGTGACCTACACTGATCTTAGGAAAATAGACACACAGTAGGACCTCGTTTTATGCCAAGGCAATAGACCCAAATTCAGCTATACAGTGTTGGTGATTGAAAAAAATAAAAACAAAAATACATCAAACAAAATTTTTAATCACACTGAATCCACACCATTTTCCAAAGGGGCATAAAGTCTCACAGCAGTTTGTCCAATAATGCTCATTCTAGCTCTGAGAAGAATTTGTGTAAGTCATCACATTGTTCTACACCAAGCTTTAGCTCACATATCAATCTTTGTCCAGAGTTCTTACTTTCAACAAATCTCCTCCCAGTCAGAGCAGTGCTTCTCTTTGTTTCATTAATGCTACTTAGTTATTAAAAATGTCCCCAAAGTATAAGAGTAGAAATGCTTGTAGTTTTAATAAACCTAAGAAGAATCAGAAAGTGCCTGGCCATATAAAAATACTGATTAAATAATAGGGTTGTTATGCATGATTTTCAAGTTACAAGAAGAGTCTTGGAACATATCAGTCATAAAATAAGGTCCTATTGTACATTCGGTCACCTGACACATAATGGAAGTCTTTCTAGCAGGGTCAGACTGGTGAGCGTTCAAGTTCCATTGGCAGTTTTTGAAAATCTGGGGCTATTCTGCAACACAAGTAAAATCTTTTTTTTTCTTTTCAAAGATCCATTAATCAGATTACATATGAATGAATGAAGAAAAAAACCACTTATTAAGTGCTTACTATGTACCAGGCACTATGCTAGGTATTGGGGACACAAATACAAGAGAGGCAAGATACGCTTTGTCCTCAAGAAGAGGGGGAAGACAACACATGAAGAAGAGTCAGAAATGAGGTGGCACAACGTTTGCTAATGGGGAGGAAATGGCACAGTCACCTGATTCTGGAAAGAGATGATAAAAATTTGCCTAGAAGGTCCCAGAGCCCCAGGCTAGGGTCTAGTTGCTGGGGAAATGGGTAGTATGACCAGAGGACTGATGGGATGATTGACCAGAAAACAACATGGAGACCTGGTTTAGATCAAGATACAAAGGAAAAAAAATCTGACCTCTCATAGCTCAGAGTCCATATTCCTTTAGGCAAAAGGACTAAATAGGTGTAATAGAAAGGGATATGAGTTAAAATCCTGGTTCTGTCCCTTTCTACCTACACGACAGTCAGCTAGTTGCAATCCCTCTGTTTCTTTACCTTTGAAATGAAGTGGGGATAGACTTGAGCCATGAAGCCCTTTCTGACACCTTCGGGGGCATTCAATGCACAACATAGTCTCTGGTTTGATATCCTCGGTCCAAGCCACTAAGGAAGAAACTGAGACATTTGCAGCCAGATGCTTGTTGTCAAGTTAGCAGAGGAAGGGTGGAGTCATTCATTTCCTCCAGCATAAAAAAGCAGTCAAGCAGCAGGTGAATCAGTAGAAGCATGGTTTGGCACCAGGATCTAGATCTTGCCTTTCCTCTGATAACCTGTAAACTCTAGCTTTTCACCTGGTGAAATCCTTGTAACCCTCAAAAGCCTCCAGGATCCAAACCTATAGCTCTGCATAAGAGAATGATGACTCAACACCGCATGGGGAGCTTGGGAAAAGAAACACATTTTTCTTTATGCATCCAGTGTATAAATACCCAAGTGCCTGCTCTGTGCCAGGTACTCTGCTCAGTGCTAAGGATGCAAAAAAGGCAAGAAGGCCCTGCCCTCAAGAAGCTCACCACCTGATGGATGAGAAAACAAGCAAACATGTGTGTACCAGCAAATTGTATACAGGATCAGTAGGAAATAATTCATAGAAGGAATTCATTCACCTGGAATGAAGAGGGGTGGGGAAGGGAAAGACCTCCTAAAGGATGGAATTTCAGCTGAGACTTAAAGGCAGTCAGGAGAGAAAAGTGAGAAAGCAGCCCAGACTTGCTGCTACAAGATGATATACATAATTCCAGAAATTTTGAAGGGAGAGATCAGAGAGAAAAAGAATAGATTTTAGAAGGGGAAGAATAATTAACTTCTATAAAGTGATTTAAAGTTTGTAAGATGCTTTGCATATCTTATCCCATTTGATACTTACAACAACCCCCTGAAGTCAATACCTTGTGAGGCATTAATATCGTCCTAATTTATTGATGACAAAACTGAAGTTTACAAAGTAAAATCATTTACCTACAGTTACATGGTGTCAATCAAGATTTGAACCCATGTTTTCTGGAATGCCTCAACTACCGCTCTTTCCATGACACCATGCTTCTTCAGTGGACAATTGGTTGTGGATCTACATGGGTTTTCCCTATTGGAGGCTAATTGTTTTGGAATGAGAAGCATCTTGTTCTGCTCTTGTCCCCATGGCTGGGATCCTCCTGATCCCCAGTTGTCTGAGTCATTTCAAGTTCAAGAGTAAATCATCAGGGGACAGTTTGGTGGCTCAGTGGATTGAGAGTCAGGCCTAGAGACCAGAAGTCCTTGGGTCAAATCTGGCCTCAGACACTTCCCAACTGCGTGACCCTGGGCAAGTCACTTGACCCCCATTGCCTAGCCCTTACCACTCTTCTGCCTTAGAACCAGTACATAGTATTGATTCTAAAACAGAAGGTAAGGGTTTTTTAAAAAAAGAGTATATCATCATGCTTTTTGGCTTATATTTGAATCAGTCCTTCCACTGGTGCTACAGAATGTAAATCTGGGAGGGAAATGGATTGGGTTGCAACTATTATTGGGTTTTCTTGCTTTATAAAGCTTACAGAAGCTTAGAACCTGACAGATAGATGAGGGAGGAGCACTCAACTTGAAAACAGGAAGATCTAAATTTGAATCCTGTTTCAGAAACTTGCTCATTGAGGTACCCTAGACAAGTCCTTTCATTTCCCCATGCCTCAGTTTCCTCATGAGTAAAATGGGGATGATAACAATAACACCTGCACAGCTAGAATGTTGGGCCTGGAGTCAGGAAGACTCATCTTCCCAAGTTCAATTCTGGTCTCAGATACTTATTAGCAGTGTGACCTCGGGCAAATCACTTAACCCTATTTGCCTTAGTTTCCTCATCTGTAAAATAAGCTGGAGAAGGAAATGGCAAACACCCCAGTATCTCTGCCAAGAAAAACTCAAATGGGGTCACAAAGTATCAGACATGACTGAAACAACTGAACCAACAACCTCACAGAATTGTTGTGAAGAACAAGTGAAATCATATATGTAAAAGCATTTTGCAAGCTATAAAGCATGATATAAATGCTAGCTATCGTTGCTAATTGTAGTGCCATGGAGCTAGCTTCTACATGCTCATGAAGTTTCCTTTTTCCCATTAGCAAATTGTTATGAAATCCACATATTGATTTAGACCTGAATTTTCTATCCGGTCCCTGCCTTTCCAGTCAATAAAAATGCACTTCTCTTTGAAAGACAAATATTCAAAGGGCAACCGAATAAGAGCCAGATCACATTTATCAACTTGTTAATCACTCAAATTGTCCTGTATGGCAAAGGACACACTTTTTATTGCACATGGAGTCCAAACAAACAGCACCAATGGAAACTTTCTAAAGTAAAAGTGACAAGTATTACATGAAAATCGTGTCTCATAACTATAGGGTTATTTCCAGTATTTGCCAGTTGTCCAGAATTTCCAGTGTTTGTCATTTGCTATATCTTTACCATGACGGAATAGTTCTGTTCCTGGAACCTTCTTTCACTCTGTTTCAAAGGGTTTGAATAATCCTCATATTCATAAATATACTCATATTTTACTCATAAATTTTAGACCTTTTTAATCTCTAGAAAACGATTTGATTTTTTAAACCCTTACCATCTTTTAGTATCAATTCTAAAACAGAAGAGCACTAAAGGGCTAGGAAACTGGAGTTAAATGACTTGCCAAGAGTCGCATGGCTCAGAAGTGACTGAGGTCAAATTTGAACCCAGATCCTCTTGACTCCAGGCATGGTATTCTACCTATTGTACTACCTAGCTGCCCCTAGGACAGGGTTCTTGACTGGGGGGAATGCTCTCCCTCTCCCATGAAGGAATTTCAAGGACAGACTTCAGGCAGTCTATGAAGTTGTATTTTTAATATTTTGGTAATTGTACTTCAGAAGAAATAATTTTCCTTCATAAGTCTACATATTTTATTTTCTGCACTTATGAACACTTTCATGAAACAGAGTCTACAGAATTGATGAAACTACCAAGGGATCCATGTCCCCAAAATATTTAAGGACCCCTGATCTAGAAAACATAGATTATAATTATATTTTGCTATTTATGTAATATGCAGTCCTTATTGTATATCTGTATATTTCCAGTCCATATTAATAGATTCTGTGGTCTGATATTTTCCCTTTTGCCCTTTCCCACCCTTAGTTATTTCATATTTTAGCAGTTAATATTCTCATTTCAACTAGGATCGCACCTATATGGATAAATGACTAGCATTATTTCATCATCTTTGGCCCGTTAGTCCCATTGACTAGAGCATTGTGCTGTGCCTTTTCTCCTCATGTGGTTCAGTTAATTTCTCTGGGGGAAAAGGGGAGATAGGGTGATATAGAAAGTAAAGTTTTAGACAATATTAAAAGACTCGGTTTCCAAAAGAAGGAAATCAAGTGTCATTGTGTTCTTTACCGTGGTCAAACTATAGCTGGAATATTGGGGTTAGCTTTGGATAAAATATTTTAGAAGGAAGGAGAGTAACAAACTGGAGAACATCTAGGAGAGAGCACCAGAATGGTCAAGGATCTTGGGGTTGTGTCACCAGTGGATCAATGGATGGAGAACAGAGTACATTTAGTCTGGGGACAAGAAGATTTAAAAGACAGTCTTTAAGCAATTGGAGGAATGTGATATGATTAAAGCACCAGCTTTGTTCTCTTTGACTCTAAGAGCATAGAACTAGGAGGGATGTTTCAAGTTGGCAAGAGGCAGATTTAGACTAGATGTTAGAAAACTCTTCCTAACAATTAGAGCTATCTAAAAGTTATGAGAATGAGTTACCCCAAGAAGCACTGGGCTCCCTCCTATTAATCTTCAAGCAAGCTGTGTTTTTGGCTTAAGTGCAGATTGAATTATAGGACCCTCCCAACTCTAAGATATATAAAGTTCAAAAACCCTGGTTCTGCCATTTACTAGCTAAGTGATTAGCATGTTACATCATCTCTCTCAGACTCAGTTTCCTCCTCAGTAAAATGAGAATTGATATTATTCATTGCACCTATCTCACACTATTGTTGGAAGATGAAATTCAAAGAAATAATGCATGTAAAATATTTCTGTAAACCTTAAATGCTATATTTACATTAGTTTCTCTTATTATTAGTTACAGATCTTATAGTTGGAAAACCCTTCAATAAGTAATCTGATTTTAGGTAGGGAAAGTAATATTAGCCCTGATTTAGAGATAAAGCAACTAAATAAAGTGGAGGTTAAGGGACTTGGACAAGGCCACACAGCTAGTAATAGCAAAAGTCTAAGAGGAACTGGAAGGCAAGGAGAATTCAAGACTCTTGTCTTGTACAATACTCATTGTTCCACACTATTCCCACCCCACCCCCAACTCCATAATGCACAATGTGTGACAGAAGTCACAGATGAAAGAATATGGATGAATTGGTGTAGGCTACCACCACTGTAAGAGAAACAACTTAGAACAATTATAAAATGGAAAAAAAAACTTATGAAATTTTAAAAATGCATGTATATACACAAAATCCTATTCTGATGCTTCATCCTGAGGTGGCAAAGACACAGTTTTTCAAATGCTCTACTAGCAGCTTTAAAAAGTTTTCAAAAGGAAAAAAAAATTTTTAATTACTTTCTGTCTTGGAAACAATGTGGTAAGGGCTAGGCAATAGGGGTTAAGTGACATGCCCAGGGTCACACAGCTTGGAAGTGTCTGAGGTCATATTTGAATCCAGGACCTCCCAGCTCTAGGAAAAGGAGAGATCTTATAAAGGATTACCAACCTGGCCAAATCATCAGTGCATGGGCCACCAAGTGAACTAATTCGGGGTTATAAGAGCCGATGCAATTAAAAAAATACAGATATACTCAATTTTAAGCATTTTTCTTCCCTTTCTGCAGTGAAAGTGGCATAATGATAACAACAGGAAACAGAGGATACTGAGCATGACAGTTTTGTGACCAAATGTAAATATTCTTTAACTCTTTAACTTGTTGTACTCTAAATTTGAACACCCAGAGGCAGTGAGATGGCTCAGTAGATGGAGAGCCAGGCCTGGAGAGGGGAGATTCTGGGTTCAAATTTGACCTTAGACACTTCCTAGCTGTGTGACTGAGCAAGTCACTAGCCCTTACCTCTCTTCTGCCTTGGAATCAATACATAGTATTGATTCTAAGACAGAGTTAAAAAAAACTGAACTTCCTATTCAATTACCAAAGAGCTCAAAGACAATGTCACAGCCTGGAATATCACAGAGAGCTTCTCTACCCAGTTGATACTAAGCTGCAAGGAGGTCAAACAAGTCTGGAAACCACCTCAACAGTTACTAGAGAAACTGAACTGTATCAATATTGACATTCTCACTCTAAACAAGATGAGGAGACATGAGGAAGTTAGATTAAACTGAAAGATGACTAACAGCCCCTTTGGAGAGACAAATAAAGGTGTTAGTTTCATCGTGTACCCAACGGTAATTTACCAAAAAATGACATTATTTTGTGAGATTTGTTCGTGCTGCCTCCCTAGGCTTAGGCTTAACAACCCAACATGGCAATCAGGGAGATATATTATAACTTGATGTCAACATCTGCTGCCAAGGATGAACAAGTAGAAAAATTCTATTAAGAACTTCACAAGAAGTGAGAATACAAAGGAAATGGAGGAAAATTTTCAAAAATATAAAATATCCACATTAACAGAAGATCAAATCAAGATCTTAAATCACCCAATCTCAGAAAAAGAAATAGATTGGAGCATCTGGGTGGCTAAGTGTTCTCTGCTCCTTTGCTTCCTTTATATGAAATAGAGATCCTTATTAAAAAAATGAACAGCTAGTTTGGTTGACCATTTGTACTGTAAGGCTCTGAATACTGGAAGATGTCCCAAAGCAGAAAGAAATTATCTTTACAGTGACTTGACCAACAAGAATACTTACTAGTCTCAAAAAAATAAATAAATAAAAGGAGGGAGGAGGAGGGAGGAGGGGGCAGGGGGGAGGGAAGAGGAGGAGGAGGAGAAGAAGAAAAGAATGAGGTGGAAAAGAAAAACAAAAAGGAGGAGGAGAAGAAGAAGAAGAGATTAACAATCAAATACTGGCCTCTGAACAGTGTACCTGTTGCTGTTCCTTAGCTAGGTAAAAAGGAGCAGTAACAATATACTCTGGAAGTGGGGGGGGGGGGGGAGGAGGGGAAGTCATCATGGTGGCCATTGTGTGCAAGTGTTCTAATCAAAATCAAGCATGGAGAAATATATTCCGTCCTAATCCGGAATAAACAGAGAAAATAGAGGTGATAAAACAAGCACCTTTTCACTGCAATAAGAATACATAAGGAAATTAAGATCCTCTGAAGAGCTAGAATTTTCTTCAATCTTTTTGCAGCTTCTAATAGATATTTTCTATGAGAAAATTCTGTACTATATCAATGTGCTTGTGTAAGAAAAGGTGCATTCTCTTATAAACATAATGCCTGTCAGAATGATGATTTAAGAATCTCTAAGAACATTCGTACTTTTCAATTTCTAGCAGTTCAGATAAATATAGCTCTCTTCTGATATGTACAAAATTTAATTATACAAATAGTTAATAGGTCTATCCTGAGTGGAGATACAGAGCCATGCTTCCATGAGACTGTGAGCTCCTTAAGGGCATGGCTTGTTTTTTGCCTCTAGGTATCCCCCAGCTCTTATCACAATGCCTAGCAAATAGTAGGGGCTTAATAAATGTTGATTGATTGATTTACGTTTCACATTTTCCCATCTATTCCTCCTCCCTTTGCCTCATTATCTCCCTTACTACCAGCCAAGGTACCCTTTCTCCAAATACTTCCCCCTTCATTCTCAAACACAAAAGTTCCTTTCTTGGTTACCTCTCCAGGATTTGTGTTGTAATCTTTTATTATGTAAATTCCTTGAGAGCATAGACTCTCTCTCTCTCTCTCTCTCTCTCTCTCTCTCTCTCTCTCTCTCTCTCTCTCTCTCTCTCTCTCTCTCTTTAACCCTTACCTTCCATCTTAGAATCAATGCTGTGTTTTGGTTCTAAGGCTGAAAAGTGATAAGGGATAACACTGGGTGTTAAGTGACTTGCCCAGAGTCACACAGTTAGGAAGGGTCTAAGATCACATTTGAACCTGGGACCTCCTGTCTTTGGGTCTGGATCTCAATCTACTGAGCCACCCAGCTATCCCCTTGTACTGTCTCTTTTTAAAAATTTTTATCTCCATCACATGGCTCATAGTAAACATTTTTCCCCATTCATTCATACCAAAATGAAATAGTCCTTGACTTCAAGGAATTTGCATAATAAAATATAGTAGAAGGAGACTTTGAACAGAAATAAATTTGTCTATGAAAGGGGAGATATTGATCTTTTGGACTTTTTTTTTTGCTTATACTAGAAGAATGTGAGGAAAATGTTTTTAAAATCCTTAGCCACCTAATATTGGTGATATGGCATTAAGATGTTAATTGCCCCCAGAGAACACACAGCTGTAGGTTTAAATTTACAGGAGTAAGCCATAAGCATTTAACATTTACACATGTAAAGATTATATACATCACATCTCTAATTTCTTATCTTTACAGATAATATTTTGTACTTAAATTGCTTCACATGTCAAGAATTAAATATTCAGATTAAATATAGTCCACCCCCAAATCTGATTCAAAAGCATGGATGCTTTTTGGTTTATGAGAAAAGACTCTCATACTAATTTCTGATGCTCTCATGACAATCTATAGGAAACAGAGGGAAAAAAATTCTAAAGAAAATATGGGCTAGCATGCCAACCAAGTGAATCGTTTTTTGAAGAGCAGTCAGTCCTCCTGCCCATACACATTTTTTCAGTTCTACCCATTTCATTAGAGACAATAGAAAAAATTAAATCATCTTACGGAAATAGCAACAAATCATTCCAATAAAACATACCTTAGAAAGATACACAGTTAAGAGACGGGTAAATTGTGACAGGAGACAAAATGGCGTCTACAGGAAACAGAATTTAAGGTTACAAAACTTCTAAGAGCAGAAACCAGTCCAACGTAACAAGTAGGGGAGGAAAAAAAAAAGAAAGAAAGAACCTAACCTTCTGAAGATAACCACAGGGAACAAAAAAGTACCAGAGCACTTCAGATGAGGAAGTGACTTTAACTGATGACTCTGTCACAAAGGAAGTGAGTGTTCAGTTCCAATACTAGCAACATGGTCCTATCTCACTTTCATAAGGCATTGTGTATATACTTGACACTTATTAATTACATTTATGTATCATTTTAATTAATAATTGACTCTATTTTTCTTATTTGATCCTTAAAAAAAAAAAACTCTGAGGGGCTAGATGCTAGTATTATCCTTATTTTCTAATTGAGGAAACTGAGGCAGACAGAAGTTAAGTGACTCAGTCAAGGTCCTATAGCTGAGTGTCTGAAGCTGCTTTTGAACTCAGGTCTCTTTGATTTTAGGCCTAGCATTTTATCTACTGAGTAATTTAGCTCCCTACTTTCAGTTGATGCTGAAAGAGGGATTAAACTTGTTCTGTTTCTCTCCAGGGGCTGGAATTAAGGACAAATCTAACACTCAGAACTGTCCAAAAACAAAAATAGTCTACTGCTAGAGGTTGTAGGTATCCCTTCCTTGGAGGTGCTCATAGAGCCTAGTATCCTCTGGTATGTTAGAGTTAGGATTCCTTTTGGATGTGTGTGTGGAAGGATTAGACAAACACTGAGGTCCCTTCCAACTCTCTAGTTCTGTTATCTTCATGTTCTGTAAAGATCCTTCAGAATTAGTATTTCTGAATGAGGCTGGGATTAGGGTCGGGTCAGGGGCCTCCCTTATTTGGCAGTGGGGATGAAGTCAGTCAGTAAACATTTATTAAGTGCCTACTTTGAGCAAGGCACTGTGTTACCCTGGGATACAAAGAAAAGCAAAATATAGTCCCTGTTCTCAAGGAGTTTACAATCTACTGGGGGAGTCAACAGGCAAACAAATACATACCAAAAATGCTTTGTATAGGATAAATAGGAAATAATTAGAAGAGGGAAAGGACTTAGGAGGGGTGAGGGAGAGTTTCTTGTAGAAGGGGGAGCATAATTAGGATTTAAGGGAAGCCAGGGAAGTCAGATGTCAGAGTAGAGGAGGGAGAGCATTCCAGGCATGAGGGAGAGCCAGAGAAAATGCCAGGAATTTAAAGATGGAGTGTCTTATTTATGGAATAGCCAGGAGGCCAATGTCCCCAGATCAAAGAGTTCCTGGTGGGGAGTAATTATGTAAGAAGACTGGAAAGACAGGAGAGGTCTATGTTATGAAGGGCTCTGAAAGCCAAAGAGAAGACTGCATTTCCTTCTGGAGTTTATCAAGTAAGGGGATAATGATGGTCAAACCTACTTGATAAGAAAATCACTTTAGTGACTGAAAGGAGGTGGAAAGAGATTTAAGGCAGACAGGCCCATCAGCAGGATATTGCAATAGGCTAAGTCTATGATGGCGAACTTATGGCATGTTTGCCAAAGAGGGCATGCAGAGGGCTCTCTGAAGGTATGCAATGCCATCGCCTGACAGAGTTCATTACTAGAAAAGTAGAGGGACTTGGACAGAGCTGTTCCCCTCCCTCTCTCCACCATGTCTGATGACATTTTTTTACTTCCCCCCACAGCCAATGGGAGTGTACAGGGGGTAAGGTGGGCAGCTCATAGGTGGCAAAGCTGGAGGGGAGCAGAGGGCTCAGACCACTCTCTTTCCCCTCCCTACACTGCCTGAGGATTCCTCATTTCTCTTGCCCCTTTGCCCAGCAGCCCAATGTGAGCACTTCCTCCCTCCCCTGTGTGGGTTAAGGAGGAGCATGGCACATGGTATCAAAAAGGTTCACCATCACTGGTTTAGTTATTTGGTGATGAGGGAGAAAAAGTGTATTCCAGAGATGTTACAAAGATGAAATAGGCAACATTGTCTTAGCAACAGCCTAGATGTGAGTGTGAGAAATAGTAATCAATCTCAGATGACTCCTAGGTTGTGAGTTGGAGAGCCTAAGAGGATAGTGTTGCCTCCTACAATTATAGGGGGAAAAAGAGGAAGACTTCAGGGGGGAAATATAATGAGTTCTGTTTTAGACAAATTGAGTTTAAGATGTCTACTGGAGATCCAGTTTAAGATGTTTGAAAAGCAGATGGAGATGTGAGATGGGAGAGAGGTAAAGGGCCTGGGGCAAAAAAAGATAGATTTGAAAATCATCAGTAATAGGGAATTTCAGAAGAGGAGAGGTTTTAGGAGAAAGATAATGTGTTGAGTTTCAGACCTGATGTGTTTTTAAGATGTGTCTTCAGATATCCAAGAGGCAATTTGAAGGACAGAAGAAAGGTTAGGGCTGGATAAATAGAACTGAGAGTCATTAGTGTGGTGATAATTGAATCCAGGGTGTATTAAAAAAAAAAAAAGAGGTTAAGTTGGATTTGAGGAGTGGTTAAATCTGTATTATGAAGAGAAAAGAGAAGAGACCCCAAATTCTCAAAATCGAGGTTAAGGGGGGATAACTGATGTTTAGGGTTGGCTCAGAGACAAGAGAGGGGGTTTGGAGATTTCCCCCTTCTTCCTTCCCTTCTTAGCTAAAGCTGCTTTCCCAGATTTGCTCTTTTCTCTCTTGTCCCCCCTCCACTACTCGAGACCCAAAGGTCTTCTCTTGATGGGTTCACTCACATGCAGCTTGGGGAACAGATAACTTTTAATATTAACTCAATCAAGTAATACAAAAGGAATAATGGACAGGGAAGAATGGGAGAAGGAAAGTGGGGGAAAGGAGTCCCTGTTTCTATTTAAACCTTGTTCCTCCCTCCTCGAGTTTGGGGTAAACCACGCCTTGACAGCCTTAGCCTCCTGAGAGAAAGTCAGGTTGACTCATCCCTGGGCAACAGGAGCTGAGGTAAAGTCCACTCAGGTTTCTCTTCAGAAAGTCCCTTCAATTAGGAAGTGTTTGGGGGGAAAGATTTCCAGTTACCAGCAGGAAAAGTGGGTAATCCTCAGGAGAAAGTCTTAATCCACCTCTCCTGACTGAGAGCCTTACTGCTCTCTCCTCCAGTCAGAGTCTTCTCCTCCAAGATTCCAAACTCCTCTGGCCCTTCCCCCATCAAGGTGATCAGTTTCACATACTCTTCAGCCTGGCACTTTTTCTCTAGTGCCAGCCTCTGTCACAAGGGGAGCTGACGAAATTGTCAAATAAAATAGTATAGAGGAAAAGAGAAGAGATGGCAGGACAGAGTATTGTGGATTATTTACTTTTAGCAGGTATGACCTAATCCTAGAGCAGTGATGCCGAACATTTTAGAAACTGAGGGCCCAAACTGCACCCTCACACAGCATATGAGCCACCCCTTTACCCCAGACAGAGGAGGAAGGAAGTGCTCCCACTGGGCTCCTGGGCAGAGGGATGGTCATGTGAGAAATTTCCTTAGGTGTGGTGAAGAGGGGGAGGGGAGCAGCCCCCTCTGGCAAATGTGCCATAGGCTTGCCAACACAGTCCTAGATGAATATCTAGTAAATAAGACTAAGAAGGAATAGTCAGAGGAGAATCATGATAGAAAAGAAAGAAAAAGCATCAAGGAAATTAGGATGATTGATATATTAAAAGCTGTAGAGAGGTCAAAACAGATGATGACTGAAAAAAATACATTACATTTCACATTTAAGAGATCATTGGTAACTTTGGGGAGAACAATTTCAGTTGAATCATGAAGTTGGAAACCAGGCTGTAGAGAATTAAGAAAATAATAGAAGGGAAGGAAACAGCTATTGATGATAGAAAGTGTTTTCAAGGAGCTTAGCCACAAAAAGGAGAAGAGATATGGGACAATGGCTAGTGGAGATTGATAGATAAAGTGAGAGGTTGTTTGGAGAATAGGGAAGACATGAATATGTCTTCATTAAGTAAAGAAGCAGCCAGTAGGCAAAGATTGAAGATAAGTGAATTCAGTTGGTGAGAGGAAATATACACAGTTGGTGATAAGTAAATTATGACAGGAGACAAAAGGGTATAAAAGTAAGGCAATGAATGGTGGAAATAGTCCAGGGCAGAGTTTCATATCAGCAATATGATAAAGGTGCCGCAAACAGCTTTTATACTGTTTTCTTCTCTTGAAGAATGACAAATGTCAGTGCAGAGGTGAGAGCCTGGGAAAGAACTTAAAGGTCAAAGGAATACTTTCAGTGAGGATGAAGAACAGGAGTTGGGGGGCAAGGTAAAAAGAGAGGAAGAATGACAAAAGACTGTGATCAAATAAAGGAATTTTAGAGTTCATGAACATAGAAGTGGTACTGTTGGTGGTGATGCCAATTTGATTGGCCCCAGGTCTTGTAGCCTTGGAAAGCTCCAGAAGTAGCAGCACTGCAAGGCTGCAATTAATCATTTAAAAGTTTGGTTTGATGTCAAGATGGCCGCATAGAAGGAGCAGAAGTTCAGACCTCTGAAAACCCTTCCTTAACGATCACAAACTGAATGCTCCTAGGGAACTGAAAATCAAAACCAACAACAAGACAGAGCCAAGGAATCCTCTTGCTGGACTCAACTCAAAAGGTACCCCCACCCCGCCAAAGCCAGAATCCAAGAACACTCAAGTTTAAGGGGAAGGCAGAAGGAAGGTCCCAGGGCCGATCCCCCCCCCCCCAATCTAGAGAGCTGGGCCTCCAGCACCAGAGGGAACCTCTGAGTGGGCAAAGGTGTTGGTCTGGAGGGTGTACCTTGTGGGCATGGCAGTTCCAAGCTTGGAGTGTCGAGCACAGATGGAGGGGAAGGAGCTGGAGGGGGAGCTGGCAGCCTGGTCAGAGCCATGGAAATCTTCCATACTGCTCCAGCCTTCCAGGAGGTTTTTGGTCTCAGAGCACACCTAGCCCAACCCAGCTGAACTTAATCCCATCAAAAGTCTTCAGAACTCAGGGAAGCCTAGGCTAAAAAACTGACTGCTGGACTTTAATCCAATCAAAAGCCTCCAGAGGATAGGGAAGGGCAAACTCTAACACTCCTTCCCCAGAGACTGCACCAAGAGATCTAACAAAGCTCCAAGAGGGGAGACTGACAGAAAGTCCCCAAAACCAAAAAAATGAGAGGAGCAAAAGCACAGACAAATATGGGGAGCAAAGAAGGGGGTAAATATGAGCAAACAACAGAAAAAGAAGAAAGAAATTACAATTGACAGCTTCTGCACAGGCAACGAGCCAAGAACAAACAATACACAGGAGGATGCAAGTAATAAAACAGAAATCTCAGAACTGGACACAGGCTTTGGAAGAACTCAAAATGTAATTCCAAACACAACTAAGAGAGGCTGAAGGCAACTGGGACAAGAATTTAAAAACTAAGATAAGTCATCTGGAAACAGAAAATAGTGTTTTGAAAGCCAGAATCAACCAGCTTGAAAATGAGGCAAAGGAGATAAAAGATGAGGCAAAGAAGCTGAAAGATGAGGCAAAGGAGAAGAGAGATGAGGTAAAGAGAATGAAAGATAACCTCCAAAGAAAATCAGTCCAGAAGGAGAAGGATGACCAAAAAGCCAGGGATGAAATGCAGTCTTTAAGAACCAGAATAAAACAACTAGAATCAAGTGACCTCACAAGACAGCATGACACTATAAAACAAAACTAAAAGAATGAAAAAATTGAGGAAAATATGAAGCATCTTATTCACAAAACAGAGGATTTAGAAAATCATTCAAGGAGAGACAATTTAAGAATCATTGGTCTACCAGAAGACCATGACAAAAGAAAAAGCCTGGACATAATACTACAGGAAATTATTCAGGAAAACTGCCCTGATAGTCTGGAACAAGAGGGAAAAGTGGAGATTGAAAGAATCCACAGACCACCTCCTGTTCTTAATCCCCAACTGACAACACCCAGAAATGTTATAGCCAAACTCAAGAACTATCAAAGAAAAGATATTACAAGCTGCCAAGAAAATTACAAGCTGCCAAGTCATTCAGATACCATGGAACCACAGTGAGGATAACACAGGATCTGGCTGTATCCACACTGAAGGACAGAAAGGCATGGAATATGATATTCCGGAAAGCAAGGGAACTAGGTCTACAACCAAGAATCAACTACCCAGCAAAACTGACTATATTCTTACAGGGGAAAGTATGGCCATTCAACAAAATAGAAGAATTCCAAAATTTGTAAAGAAAAGACCAGACCTGAACAGAAAATTTGATGTCCAAGCACAGAACTCAAGAGAATCATCAAAAGGTAATTAAAAAAAGGGAAAAAAGAAAAACAAAACAAAATAAACAAACAAACAACCCTTTTTTAAGAGACTCAATAAGTTAAAATGTTATGTATCCCTATAAGAAAAGAGGTCATTGGTAACTCTTAAAAACTGTTATCACCTGGGCACCTAGAAGGATTACACTTAGAGGGAACAGTGACAAACTGTATAGGATGAAAGGACAAGACAGAAATAGATATATAGATATATGCAGGCATAAATACATATACATATGTATATATATATGTATATATATATATACACAACTAGAGCTAAGAGGTTAATACTAAAAGAAATGGGAAAGAAACAAATGGGGGTAAATTTATATATCACAAAGAAGCTCATGGTGGGAGGGGGGAGAACATCAATACACTGGAAGGGTAAAGAGGTTGGAGATAGGAAATACTCAACTCTTACGTGTATTGAAATTGACCCAAAGAGGGAAGAACAATCCAATTCATTGGGGCAGAGAATAGATTTGCGCCCTATAGGGGAGTAGAAGGGTAACAAACAGACTGGTGGGGAGGAAAGCAGTACAAGGGAGGGAGAAGGTGGAGGGGTAGTTTTAGAAAGACTACAGGGAAAATAAGGGGGGAATAAGAAGGGAGGGGTAGAAAGGGAAGTAAAATAAGGGTGGGAACTAGGGGGATTGATTAAAAACAAACATTGGTGTAGAAGGAAGTAGTGAAAGAAGAAAAGGCAGGACCAGGAGTAGAAATCAAAATGCTGGGAAATACAAAGCTAGTAATCATAACTCTGAATATGAATGGAATTAACTCACCCATAAAATGCAAGCAAAAAGCAGAGTGGATTAGAATCCAAAAACCTACCATATGCTATCTACAAGAAACACACATGAGGAAGGTAGATATGCATAGGGTAAAAGTAAGAGGATGGAGCCAAATCTATTGGGCATCAACTGATAAAAAGAAGGCAGGAGTCGCAATCATGATATCTGACAAAGCCACAGTAAAAATAAATCTAGTTGAAAGAGATAGGGAAGGTAAATTAAATCCTGATAAAAGGCAGTATAGACAATGAGAAAATATCAGTACTCAACATGTATGCACCAAATGGCATAGCATCCAAATTTCTAAAGGAGAAATGAGTGGAACTCAAGGAGAAATAGAAAAACTATACTAGTGGGAGACCTTCCTCTATCTGAACTAGATAAATCAACCCAAAAAATATATAAGAAAGAGGTAAGAGAAGTGAATGAAATCTTAGAAAAATTAGAGTTAGTAGACATATGGAGAAAAATAAATAGGGACAGAAAGGAATACACCTTCTTTTCAGCAGCACATGGTACATTCACAAAAATTGACCATATATTAGGGCATAAAAACATTGCAAACAAGTACAAAAGAGCAGAAATAACAAATGCAACCTTCTCAGATCACAATGCAATGAAAATAATAATTAGTAAGGGTACACAGAGGTAAATCAAAAATTAATTGGAAACTAAACAATATGATTCTCCAAAACCGGTTAAAGAACAAATCATAGGAAACAATTAATAACTTCTTTGAAGAAAATGACAATGATGAAACATCCTTTCAAAACCTATGGGATGCAGCCAAAGCAGTACCCAGGGGGAAATTTGTATCCTTGAGTTCATATTTTAACAAATTAAGAAGGGCAGAGGTCAATGAATTGGGCATGCAAATTTAAAAATTAGAAAGTGAACAAATTAAAAATCATCAGATGAAGACTAAATTAGAGATCCTAAAGCTGAAAGGAGAAATTAATAAAATTGAACGTCAAAGAACTATTGATTTAATAAATAAGACTAGAAGCTGGTACTTTAAAAAAACAAATAAAATAGACAAAGTACTGGTCAGTCTAATTAAAAAAAGTAAAGAAGAAAATCAAATTGATAGTATCCAAGATGAAAAGGGAGACCTCACCTCTAATGAAGAGGAAATTAAGGCAATCATTAAAAATTATTATGCCCAATTATATGGCAACAAATATAGCAATATAGGTGATATAGATGAATATTTATAAAAATATAAACTGCCTAGAGTAACAGAGGAAGAAATAAATTACCTAAACAACCCCATATCAGAAAAAGAAATTGAACAAGCCATCAAAGAACTCCCTAAGAAAAAATCCCCAGGTCCAGATGGATTCACAAATGAATTCTATCACACATTCAAAGAAGAATGAATCCAAATATTATACAAACTATTTGACAGAATAAGCAAAGAAGGAGTTCTACCAAATTCATTTTATGACACAAACACAGTACTGATCCCCAAACCAGGAAGATCAAAAACAGAAAGAAAACTATAGACCAATCTTCTTAATGAATATAGATGCAAAAATCTTAAATAGGATACTAGCAAAAAGACTTCAGCAAGTCATCAGAAGGGTTATTCACTATGACCAGGAGGATTCATACCAGGAATGCAAGGATGGTTCAATATTAGGAAAACCATCCGCATAATTGACCATATTAATAAGCAAACCAATAAAAATCACATGATTATCTCAATAGATGCAGAAAAAGCCTTTGATAAAATATAACACCCATTCCTACTGAAAACACTAGGAAGTATAGGAAGAGAAGGGCCTTTCCTAAAAATAATAAACAGTATATATCTAAAACCATCAGCAAACATCATCTGCAATGGGGATAAACTAGAAGCCTTCCCAATAAGATCAGGAGTGAAACAAGGATGCCCATTATCACCTCTATTATTTAACATTGTACTAGAAACACTAGCAGTAGCAATTAGAGAAGAAAAAGAAATTGAAGGTATTAAAATTGGCAATGAGGAGACTAACCTCTTTGCAGAGGATATGATGGTTTACTTAAAGAATCCTAGAGAATCAACCAAAAAGCTAGTTGAAACAATCAACAATTTTAGCAAAGTTGCAGGATACAAAATAAACCTGCATAAGTCATCAACATTTCTATATACCTCCAACCCATTTCAGCAGCAAGAATTAGAAAGAGAAATTCAATTTAAAATCACCCTAGACAATATAAAACACTTAGGAATCTATCTGCTGAGACAAACATAGGAACTATATGAACACAACTACAAAACACTCTCCACACAATTAAAACTAGATCTAAACAATTGGAGAAACATTGATTGTTCATGGGTGTGATGAGCTAACATAATAAAAATGACAATCCTATCCAAATTAATTTACTTATTTAGTGCCATACCCACTGAACTACCAAAAAACTTTTTTACTGAATTAGAAAAAACCATAACAAAGTTCATTTGGAAGAACAAAAGATCAATGATATCCAGGGAAATCATGAAAAAAAATGCAAAGGAAGGAGGACTTGCAGTCTCAGATCTCAAACTATACTATAAAGCAGTGGTTATCAAAACAATTTGGTACTGGTTAAGAAACAGAAAGGAGGATCAGTGGAATAGGCTAGGGGTAAATGACCTCAGCAGGGCAGTCTATGATAAACCCAAAGATCCCAGCTTTGGGGACAAAAACTCACTTTTTGATAAAAAAAACTGCTGGGAAAATTAGAATACAGTATGGGAGAGATTAGGTTTAGATCAACATCTCACACTCTACACCATGATAAACTCAGAATGGGTGAATGACCTGAATATTAAGAAGGAAACTATAAGCAAATTAGGCAAACACAGAATAGTATGCTTGTGAGATCTTTGGGAAAGGAAAGACTTTAAAACCAAGCAAGAGCTAGAAAAAAATCACAAAATGTAAAACCAATAATTTTGATTACATCAAATTAAAATGTTTTTGCACAAACAAAACCAATGCACCCAAAATTAGAAGGGAAGCAACTAATTGGGAAATAATCTTCATCACAAAAACCTCTGACAAAGGTCTAATTACTCAAATTTATAAAGAGCTAAACCAATTGTACAAAAAATCAAGCCATTCTTCAATTGATAAATGGGCAAGAGACACGAATAGGCAATTTTCAGTTAAAGAAATCAAAACTATTAATAAGCACATGAAAAAGTGTTCTAAATCTCTTATAATCAGAGAAATGCAAATCAAAACAACTCTGAGGTATCACCTCACATCTAGCAGATTGGCTAACATAACAGCAAAGGAAAGTAATGAATGCTGGAGGGGATGTGGCAAAGTGGGGACATTAATGCATTGCTGGTGGAGTTGTGAATTGATCCAATCATTCTGGAAGGCAATTTGGAACTATGCCCAAAGGTTACTCAAAGACTGTCTGGCCTTTGATCCAGTCATAGCACTGCCGGGTTTGTACCCCAAAGAGATAATAAGGAAAAAGACATGTATAAAAATATTTATAGCTGCGCTCTTTTTGGTGGCAAAAAAAAAATGGAAAATGAGGGGATGCCCATCAATTGAGGAATGGCTGAACAAATTGTGGTATATGTTGGTGATGGAATACTATTGTGCTCAAAGGAATAATAAAGTGGAGGAATTTCATGGGGACTGGAACAACCTCCAAGAAATGATGCAAAGTTAGAGGAGCAGAACCAGGAAAGCATTGTACACAGAGACTGATACACTGTGGTACAATAGAATGTAATGGACTTATCCATTAGTGGCAATGCAATGACCCCTAACAACCTGGAGGAATCTACAAGAAAAACCAATATCCACATCCAGAGGAAACACTGTGGTGGTAAAAACACCAAAGAAAAACAACTGCTTGAATACATGGGTCGAAGGGATACAGTTGGGGGCGTAGACTCTAAATGAACATCCTAGTGTAAACAACAACATGGAAATGGGTTCTGATCAAGGACACAAGTAATACCCAATGTAATTGAGGGTTGGCTGTGGGAAGGGTGACTGGAGGGGAGGGAGGGAAACAATGTGATTATTGTAACCAAAGAATAATGTTCTAAATTGACTAAATAAACTAATTCGAATGGGAAAAAAAAAAGTTTGGTTTGATCATGAATCAGGGATTGCCTAAGATTGGGCAGCTGATCATTTTCTAAAGAAAAAGACTTTTTACTTACTAGTTGAAGAGAGGGGAAGCCAGAAATGCTGACACTTCTTTGATAGACCTGTCCAAGGTTTGGTGGAAGAGTAAACTGTTTTCTTATTTCAGCCGATGAGTACCTTTAATGAAAATAGAGAATATTAATGAAACAGTTGCTTTTAGAAATAAGTCCACTGGAGGGGCAGGTTGGTGGCTCAGTAGACTGAGAGACAGGCCTGGAATCAAGATGCCCTGGGTTCAAATTTGACCTCAGACTCTTCCTAGCTGTGTGACCCTGAGCAAATCATTTAATCCCCATGGCCTAGCCCTTACTGCTCTTCTGCCTTAGAACCAGTACATACAGGGGATAGCTGGGAGGACTTGGGTTTTAATCTGGCATCAGATACTTCCTACCTATGTGACCCTGCGCAAGTCACTTAACCCCAGTTGCCTAGCCCTTTCCATTCTTTTGCCCTGGAACTTATTCTCTGGATTGATTCTAAGACAGGAGGGTTTGAAATGAAAAAAAGGAAGAAGGAAAGAGGAAGGAAGGAAGGAAGGAAGGAAGGAAGGAAGGAAGGAAGGAAGGAAGGAAGGAAGGAAGGAAGGAAGGAAGGAAGGAAGGAAGGAAGGAAGGAAGGAAGGAAGAAATGCGAAGGAAGGAAGGAAGGGAGGGAGGAAGGAAGGCAGGGAGGAAGAAAGAAGTCCATTGATGGTTAATGCTAATCATCATAAAGCAGCTGACATTATATAGCACTTTACAGTAATTTCATTTTGAGCCTCACAAGAGCCTTAGGAAGTGAGCCCTACAGAATCTCTAATACCCATTTTATAGATGAAGAAATAGGCTCAGACTTGCCCATGGTTATATTACTAAAACCGGTAAAACTGGGACTCAGATTTATTTTTTTTTTTTGCATTTGCATAAAAAGATAAAAGAAATGCTTGCACAATTTCAAGTATTTTAAAGAAGCTTAACTTCTTATCTATGGGAAAATAATTAATAATAAAAATGACAGCTAAATTTATATGGCACATTAAAGTATGCAAAAAGCTTTACATATGGTTTCTCTTTTGGTCCTCTAAGGTAGGCGCTCTTATGATCTTCATTGTGCAAATGAGGAAATTGAGACAGAAAGAAGTTAAGTGACTTGAACAGGGTCACACAGTTAATACAAATTGGTCTTTTAGATTATTCTCTCCATAATTACAAACCAGGAGATATGGTATATGTCAAAAATTTTGCTAAAACATCAGCAACACAAGAGAGTTGCTTAGGTCCTCATACTGTTGTGTTAGTTTCTCCATCTTCAGTAAAAGTTTTGGGTAGAGATTCATGGTCTCATTGTTCACATATAAAAATAGCACATGGTATTAATAATGAAAATGTACAAATCATCAAGGAAGAAAACGAAGAAGAGATCGTAGGAAGTTAGAATCATCAGTCAAATTGAGTCTGCAGTCAAAAAGATTGGTAAGGAGAGGACCATTACAGTGGAAGAGGACAACGCAGATGAAGAGGAGAATTCAGGAATTAATGGACATTGTTAAAAGACTGAAAACTGATAAATTTAAAGACTTTGGGAAGTTTGCAATGAAGACAATTATAGGATTAATGGACTAATGAATTAATACTGTATTATAGCACAAAATAACATAGCACTTATTCACACACACAAACACAAATATATTTACTACTATAGAATTGCAGAAGAAAACCTCTTCAAGCAAGAGGAGATGCGAAGAGAAGGAAAGATCCGAAGTAGTAGTAAATATATATTGCATGCAAAAGTAACAATATAACAAAACATAAACATGGTCAGTTTACATTGAATCACTACATAAACAAGTGAAACAATGTATAGTTAGGGTACTAACATTGTTATATTAGCTATAGATAAATAAGTTAATCACTAACAAAATGTAGTTAGATACTTAGATTTAGTTTAAGTATAGAAATCTAGTTCGAAGAATTTTGAAGATAGGGATTAGTTAGGTAGGATTAAATAGATAAGAAAATTAGAATTTGAATTGCACTATATCATATATTATACAACACAAATAACATATAATATCACATATCAAACAAAATTGTAAATACATATGTAAATAGTGAGTATAATCGGATTGTAAATTAATGGTATTATGGTGTATGTGTATGTAACGTGTAAATAGGAATTGTGTATAGCTTACATGTATATGTTGTGTGTATTGCTATATGTGTATATGTGTATAAATATGTACATAGCTCATTTATGTATATTGTTACATGTATTTGCATAAGTGAGTTTAATGTTTGATTTTATTTTTAGTGTAAAACTTATGCAATGTTGTGTTTATTGTAATTTTCAAAAAAATTTTTCTGAATAGTAGTACAATGTTCTGTGTTAGTTGATAATAGTATTTTGAGTTTGATGTTTGCATGGAAGTTATGTTCATCTTTTGTTTTGATGTTATTTACTTGTTTTGCTTTTGCTTTTGTTTCACATTTGTACTTGTTCATTAAGTCCTTTTCCTTGTTAATATCCCTAGAATAGGTTAGTATTAGTTAGATTAAGATAGCTGAGTATAGGTTGTTTGTTATTTTGGGTAGATCTCTTAATTTAGGTAATTGGTAAGTATTTTAGGTTCTGCACAAATGCCAAAATAGTATTTTCAAAACGATTTGGGCTTTGTGCAAAGGGGAGACTGTAGCAAGCAAAGAAAGACTGTATTTTGATTGACAAGAGACATGTGACAGAGATCACATGGGACCCTGGGTCAAGATTCCAAGCAAGGAGGTTGGGGGTGGTTTGTCCCAACTGACAACAGTTTTTTCTTCTGGAGCAGAAGTGTGGCTGGTAGCTACAATTTCAACTTTAAAAGATACCACTGGTCCTTGGAAGACATCAGCTGTGGAGAGGGACTACTTTAGCCAGACTGCGGGTCAGCTGAACTGGAGAGTATAAGGAAGATTCATCTACTTGGCTAGGAGCTGTTATCTTTCCTTTTGGACTTTGGTCCATCTTGGACTCCACTTTGTGAGATATGTGGGACTTAACTTATTTAGCTTAGGAAGTTAGCCAATAAGACAGTTTTTAGGGAAAATTAGTTTTGGGGATAAGATTTAGAAATTTCCCTTCTCCTTGTTACCCTCATTCCCATCCCATTTCTCCATTAATAAACTCAAAATATTTAGATGTTTATCTCTTGTTTCTTCCCCTTAAACATCCCATAATACCAATACCTAACTTAGTGTTTGGACCCTTAGCCTTTCTTACTCTACATTGCACTGCCCCACCTAGCTGCCTAAGTGAATAGCCTATAAAAGCTACAACAGAACTATTTACTTCATAGGTTGATCAAAATCAGAAGCAGGGGTGTACTGGAGGCAACTTGAAGTGGCTCAAAAGAACTAGTTGTTTCATTTTCAGAGGGAGCATTCCCACCTCAGAAATCAGTAAACGCTGAGGAAATTTCAATGACTTGCCTAAGGTGATGGAGAATGTAAGAGGGAAAGGAGAATGCAGAAAGGTGGGCCTATTATATGCCAGGTACATTGCAAATATTATGTCATTTGATCCTTACAACAACCTTGGGAGATAACTAAAATTATCCCCATCTTACAGTTTGAGGAAACTGAAGCAAATAGACAAAATCACTTGCCCAGGGTCACACAGCTGGGACTGTGTTCTTCTGACTCTAAATTCAGTAATCTTCAAATTGTATCATGTAATTATAACACCACCTCCCTCATCATCATCATTATCACTAGCATTTATATTGTATCTACTATATGGTAGGCACTGTGCTAAGTGCTTTATAATTATCAATTCATTTGACTCTTACAACAACCCTTCAAGGTAGATGCTATTATTATCCACATTTTACAGAAGAGGAAACTGAAGTTAAGTGATTTGCCCAGGGTCACAGCTACTAAGTTTCTGAGGCTGCATTTGAACTCCAGGCCTAGTACACTATCCACTGCCTCACATAGCTGTTAGAGTTTGGGCTTTAAGTTTAGATACACAAGACCAACTCAGGAACCATCTGATCACAGCTACAAACACTTTTCACAATGAAAAATGGCAATTCCACCTAAATTAATTTACCTAGTCAGTGCCATACCAATCAAACTACCTGAAAATTATTTCACAGAGCTAGAAAAAATAATTCATCTGGTGAACAAAAGACCAAAAAATATGAAGGAAGGATGGCTTAGCTGTACCAGCTCTCAAACTGTATAATAAAGTGGCAACCATCAAAACAATCTTATACTGGCTAAGAAATAAGATCAATGGAAGAGATTAGGCACTCAACACTCAACACTCAACAGTAGTTAATGACCATAGTAACCTAGTGTTTGACAAATCCAAAGATCTAAGCTTTTAGAAGAACTAACTATCCCACAAAAACTGTTGGGAAAATTGGAAAACATTATGGCAGAAACTAGGCACAGATCATGCCATATGCCAAGTCAAAATGGATAGATGAGTTAGAAATAAATACCATAAACAAATTAGGAGAGAATGGAATGGTTTACTTGTCAAATATATGAATAAAGGAAGAATTTGTGTCCAAACAAGATATAGAGAACATAGATACAAATACATAAAAGATATAAGGTATAAAATAGATAACTCTGACTACATTAAAAAGGGTTTGCATGAACAAAATCAATGCAATCAAGATTAGAACGGAAACAGGAAACTGAGGAAAATGTTTATACAAGTATCTCTGCCAAAGGCTTCATTTCTCAAATATAAAGAGAACTGAATCAAATTTATGAGAATATAAGCCATTTCCACAACTGACAAATGGTCAAAGGAAATAAACAGGTACTTCTTCAATGAAGTATTTTTAGTCATGTAAAAATGGTCCAAATCACTATTAATTAGAGAACTGCAAATTAGAACAACTTTGAGGTACCACCTAGTACCTATCATACTGGCTAATATGACAAAAAAAGAAAATAATAAATGTTGGGGGAGATGAGGAAAAAATGGATCATTAATACAATGTTGGTGGAATGTGAACTGATCCAACCATGAGTAGTTTGTATCCAAGCCCCAAAGGCCATAAAACTGTGTATATTCTGTGGCCCAGAAATACCTAGCAATAGATATATATCCCCAAAAGATCAAATAGGGGGAAAGGACCTACTTGCACAGAAATATTTATAGCAGTTCTTTTGTAGTGGCAAAAAACTGGAAATTAAAGGGATGTACATCAACTGTGGAATGGTTGAACAAATTGCATTTTGATTGTAGTGGAATACTATTGTGCTCTAAGAAATGACCAGAAGGAACTAAAAGAATCTGAATGCAGACTGAAGCATACCATCCTTTACTTTGTTTCTTCCAAGGATTTTTCTCTAGTGTAAGCAATATGTCTCTTGTTTCACAAATGCCAGAGTGCCAGAAAATGTTTATTAAAAACTGTATCAACATATAATCTGGGGGGAAAAGAAACCTTTTTTGTTTGTTTGTTTGTTTTGTTTTGTTTTTTCAGAAAAAGAAAAAGAAGCCTAAATACAAATGTTAGGTTCATGTGTAAGTGCCAGGGTTTCTGAGACCAGCCTTCCTATTCCACCCTCAGCAAATTAGGAGGAAGAAGGCCCAGGATCTAAGGATCCAAGGCACTGGGGTCTTCAGATCCCCCTTAGAGCTCTTTACACCATCGAGAGAACTGTCAGAATTCTGACTGGAGAGGGAGTTCATCAGATAAAGTACCTAAAGCAGACTTACTTCCTGATGTTTCCAAAGTCAGTCAGTTAATGACAAGCACTTATTAAGTGCTCATTATGTATAAGACGCTGTGCTAAGGGCTGGGGATACCCAGTATAACTCAAAGGACCCTGACCTGAAGGAGCATATATTTTAATAGGAAGACAACATGTAAATAACTAGGTACAGAGGAGGCACATACAGAGTGGATAGAAGGTAAAATGAGAAGTCATCAGCCAGTTGGGGGAACTAGGGAAGGTTTCCTCTTGCAGAAGGTGGGATTTGCACTTAATTGCTATTCTGAGACTATAACAGCCCTAACTAAGCAGGACTAATACAAGGAGCCCCAGCAACTCAGCTTATTTTTTATTAACTTTGTACCACACTATGTTAAGTAAAAATTTGTTCCCCCCCCAAAATACCTGGTTCCCCATGTGGCCTGGGGCCTCACCCCTACCCTTTACATATTATATTAGATATATATCTATATTATAATTTGTCAGGTTCTTTGCAACTTCTAAGGCTTTAGTACTAAAGAGTAACTAAACATTAGCCACTTACCTGTATCTCTTTTTGCCCCAAAACATGTTTTTGGAGCTGAGTTGCCACCCCCAGACTTCCCTGACCCCAGTTTGGTGTCCTCAGCCTCTACTTTCCTGAGGTGAAGCTTCCCCTACCTGCCAAGGCTGTTACTAGTCACTTGCTGCCTACCAACCTAGAGCTACTTGCTGATCTACTCACCTGTTTCTAATCACCTGCCCCAAGTCAGCAGGCCTGACTGACCTTAGGACCCCATTATCCCCTGCCTGATGTATTCTGGTACTGACAGAGCCCCAGTTATGACAGTTTATATGGGGAATGTGTTTTCAGGTCTTCAGAATTCCAACATGGAATGAGGCAGGAATGCATTTCTTTTTTCCACCCCTATCCCTGTGCTATGACATGGTTGACAGGTAAGAAAGATGATAAAGGCCCAGAATTAGAATAAAGATTGACTTAGGATATTAGAGAACTGAATTAGAATAAAGAATGAATTAGAAGAAAGGGGAAAGGGGGCAGATTTGTGGAGCAGAGCTAGGGGTTAGGGGTGAAGATAAATGGGTTCTACTCATGAGATATAGCCAAGGTATAGGCTTTACCCTCCTCACCTGGGCCTCTTTTTTGCCTCTCCTTTCCCCTTTTCAAACCTCACAGCCAGCACTAGTGGCTGGTGCTAGAGGAGCTTTCTTGAAGTTTCCAGGAAGGTGACAGAATAAACTATCCCCTTTCCACCTTCTGCTGCCCTTTCTTCTTGCATCCCTCTTTCACTTGCTTTGCCACAGTCACAAGCCAAGCCTGGAGGAACCCTATCCATTGAGGACAAGATGGATTCTGAGGAGAGGGGAAAGGAGAAGGTTTTTATTTTCATCCACTCCATCCCCTTCCTCAGCACCTACACTTGTAAAGTCTGGAGAAGTAAGGAGAGAAAGAGTAAAGCAAGGGGGTGTAAGCTGGTGAGGAAAGTAGCAAGGGCTTTCTCCTTTGCCTCTTCTCTCCCCATCCTCGAGGCCAAGGCCCATCTGGCACCTGTAAAGTGAGGGAGTTGGGAGAGATGACCTCTAAGATCTCTTTCATTTGTAGCAAGCCCCTCCCCAACCCTGGACCAAGAAGAGAAGGATAGGATAGAGAGAAGTCAGTGCAGGCTTTGCAGTTGTTAGACCCAAAAGAGGGAAGGGGAAGAGCGATGGAAAGGAAGAGAGAATTTTCAGTTCTGAGCTGTTCATCTGGAGTGGAGGTTCCACTATTAGTTATGGGCACATTATAGGGATGTGGTAGAGAAGAATCAAAGGGGGCGTTAATTATGTAAGTAATTTGTCAGGTCCTGTCCAACTTCTAAGTTTTTAGTACTAAAAGTTAAGGACTTACTTGTGTATGTGTATATGTATATTAATAAAATGCATATATTATATACATTTGTGTATATAATACATACTCATTACATCACAAGATCCTTGATTCTGGCAGTGTGTCTCTATCTAGGCAAATTATAACACAACCATACTTCAGAAAATAGTCATCATGAGTTTCTATGGCCATCCCTCTCCTTCTTCTGTTATCTTGTGATCAGTATTCTGAGACCTCTCTCTTTCTCTCTCTCTCTCTCTCTTTCTCTCTCTCTCTCTCTCTCTCTCTCTCTGTCTCTCTCTTCCCTTTGTCTGTCTGTCTGCCTCTCCTCTCTGTCTCTCTATCTATATCTATCAACAGGTATAAATATACACACATGCATATAACCACATGTACACACACATAACACTTGTTATTGAAGTAGCATTGTGGAAAACTGCAGCATTTGATAGATTCAGCTCATATGTGGGTTACTTTTGTTAAACTGCTCCCCCCTTTTTCTTTCTTATCTTTGGTTAGTAGGGATGACACCCTGGTGGAGACAGGGCAAAGATATGTTGAAAAATGATAGTGAGTTAGAAACAACATATTTCAATAAAAATAAAAACTCAAATGCTATAGCAGATGCCAAGGATAATTATTCCCCCAACCTAAGTTACAAATTCCAAATATGGCTGATTCCAAAAATGACTGACCTCTCCTGACTTCTTTGCCAGTGTCCTGTGGGCAGCATTTCTTCAGGAAGTGGCCAGTAACAACAGCAAAATCAAACAAATGAGACCACTGACTGAAAGGTCAACCTTCATTCTGCCTGTTCAATATTATAGCTTGTCTATAATGCCACAAAAACCCCAAACCCAAAATGAAATGGAATATTTTCTTGCTTGCATGGGCAGCTATAACTTATAGAGATTAAGGGATCCAACAGAAGACAAGGGACCCAAGTGAATCCCATTGGCCATGACCAAGCTGACTTTTTCCCTGGTGGGATTGCCTTGTCCAGACTCCAAGATCTCTTGAGTAATATGTACATTTTGTGTTTCATACAATTTTTCTAAAAAAAAAATCTACTTGCTAGATTGAGGTTTTTTGGAGGATATATGAGACCTTCCTGGAAAGGATGTGGTGTTGTAGTGGAGTCAAAGAATGAGCTGAAGGATGGGCTCCTGAGTTCATTTTGGAAGCAAAATCTATTGTCCAGGGCCAAAGCCACAGTAAAATGTCTTTTTACCAAGAAATCAGAACCTCCCTACTTTTCCGTTCTCCCCAAGTGTCTGCTGGTATTTATGTTTTATATTTATAAGGTGGTAAAAAAATCTTCACTAAAGTTCTCATCTAGTGCCTCACTGATCCGTGGAGGAGACCTTGGGCCAAGCCTGTGGCAGGCCCTATTCAAATTGGAAAAATTTGTCAATGGTCTATAAGTCTGGCAAATCAATCAACCAACAAGCATTAATCAAATGCCTATTATGTGCCAGGTGCTAGGAGAAGTCCTTTAAAAAAATGCTTATAATTTAGTTAGGTGGAGACAACATGGGCACAAATAGGGTGTCCCAAGTCTTAGAGTGGTTTGAAGTTACTAAAGCTTCTGTTTAAGCTATTAAAACTTAAGTGTATATACAAAATGCATATGTAGGGGCAGCTAGGTGGCTTAGTGGATTGAGAGCCAAGCCCAGAGACGGGAGATCCTGGGTTCAAATCCTGATCAGAAACTTCCTAGCCATGTAACCTTGGGCAAGTCACTTAACTCTCATTGCCTAGCCCTTACCACTCTTCAGCCTTGGAACCAATACAGAGTATTTATTCTAAGATGGAAGGTAAGGTTTTTTTTTAATGTGTGTGTATGTGTGTATGTGTGTGTGTGTGTATACATACATATATGTATGTATGTAGGTTCAAAATTAATACAAGTTAATTTGGGGCAAAGGCACTAACAGAAAATGTTCATTTAGAAGATGTTATTAGATCAGAGCCTTTAAGGAAAAAAGAGATTCTTAAGGGCAAAGGTGAGGAGAAAATGAATTTCAGGTATAAAGGACAGCCAATACAAGGAAGTAGAGAAAGGAGATGGGATGTTGTGTATGGGGAACAGAGTCAAAAGGCCAGTTTGAATAGATCGTTGATGTTCAGCTATGTCCAGCTCTTCATGATCTTATCTGAGGATTTTCTTAGCAAGATGCTAGAATGGTTTGCCATTTCCTTCTGTAGCTAATCTGACTGAAGTAAATAAAGTTAAGGGACTTAGCCAGTCCACACAGGTAGGAGGTGTCTGAGGCCAGACTTGAATTCAGAAAATGAGTGTTTCTGACTCCAGGCCTGGAACTTTATCCACTGGGCCACCTAGCTGCTCTTTGACTATAATATATAAGAAAGGGAGTAATGTGCAATAAGGAGGAAAGGTAGGATTGGGTTACATTGTGAAGAATTTTAAATGCCAAACAAGAGTTTGTATTTGATTGTGCTGGGAATCGGGAGCCATGGAAGTTTATTGAATAGTGCAATCAATGATGAGTCCTAATTTATCAATCTAAGGACCAGTCAAACTGAGTGCAGAGTGGATAATCACCAGAGAGGTAGACCATCAGGTGATGAATTGAGGGCAGTGGGATTGGCTATAACAGTTCTTGAGACCATCTATCCTAGAGTAGTAGGGGATAGTAATCTACAATAGCTGAAGAAGGACCAGGAAAATTGTGGATTTCTGTAGTAAAAAACAAACAAACAAACTGCTTGATTTACCTTCTTTCCTGACAATGTTTGGCAAAATATCTTGACACACACACACAAATTTGGCATCCAGGCTGCAATGGATTAAAATATAGATTTCCAAAGCTGGAGACTACACTTAAAGTCATTCAAACCACCCGTAGGACCTGTTTTTACATCACCTGCTTCAACTCTGGCCATACTGCTGCTCCTTGGGTTCAGTCACTAAATGCATGTTACTTGTTACCCTTTTGAATGACAGAAAGCCAAATAGAGCAGTTCAGACCATTGTCCTTTCAATGGGACTTTTAAAATTGTTGTTATTCCTTCAGAAAGGTGTGTACAAATGAAATAGTTCAATGAAAAGTGGAGCAACTTAGAAAGGAGTGGAGAAAAACTTGTGTAAACACCAGCTATTATCATTGGCGATGTGACTTCAGCCCCGAAAAGCACAGAGAGCGTCGGACTGTCTGCATCTGCCCTCTTCATCTCTGCCTTGTCTACCTTGAAATGGGAAAGCTGCCTACATAAATACAAAAGCAGAGGAACTCCAAAATGGTTATTTGGCTTGCTGTCAAATCCCAGGCATTGCATGGCTTTGCTTTGTCCCAAGCATTTGGCTTCTAGCCCAGATTACACATGCCTCATGAGATATTTTCACAATGCTAGATTTGAATCCCAATAATTTTCTTTGATCTTTAATAGGAGGCACAAAGGAGCTCAAAGTGCTTTATAAACATCATCTCTATTTTTTAAACTGTTGTATCTATTATCTCCATTCTACATAGGATAATTGTTAGAGTTATGAAATAGCTTCATCACTAAAGCTAACATTGGATATGTTGTCAGAATGTGGAGGCTCAAATCTCACCACATCACTTATTCCCTATGTGACTGTGGGTTCACCCTTCTGGCTTAGTTTCCTTAGGTGACAAAAGGGTGAAATGGGCTAGAGAGCCATCAGATCTCTAAAGTCAACTCTAAATCAAGGATTCTATGAATCTGTGGGGGCAGCTAGGTAACAGAGTGGGTAGAGTGTTCCAGATCGGCTACTGCCATTCTTGAAACAAGATATTCCAAGCCCAGTACTCTATCCACTGCTGGTTCCAAAGTTGCCCCAGATATAAATTTTTATATGAACCTCTGATTCCATTGGGCAGGTAGGTGGCACACCTGGAATCAGGTAGATTCTTCTCCCTGAATGCAAATCTGACCTCAGACACTTATTAGTTGTGTGAGCCTAGCTAGGTAAATCACTTAACCCCATTTGCCTCAGTTTCCCCATCTGTAAAATAAGTTGGAGAAGAAAATGGCAAAGCACTCCAGTATCTTTTGTCCCAAAACCTCAAATGGGGCCATAAGGAGTCATATACAACTGAAAAAAAGATAACATGACTCTCTGACTAAAGATTTTCTAGAACCTAGTTCCAGCACCTAACCCCTAGACAATACTGTTTCTCTACAAAATAGGTTTAACAAAATGGAGTAGAAATAAACAGTAGAATTAAATTGGGGAAATCTGTGTTCTTAGACCCAGCTCTGCTACTGATGATGACCTTAGAAGACTACTTCTCAGGACCACATTTCCCTAAATGGGGAAGCAGAGGAATTGGTCAAAAGCTTTGAAGATTATATAGGATTTATAGTCAGAAAGGCCTTCAAAATCCAACTGCTTTATCTCCTATTTGAAGAATCAAGGCACAGAGTTGCTGTTAAATGGCTTGCCCAGCAACACATAGCCAGTAAATATCAGGGTTGGGATTTGATTTCTAGGGTCTTATCTGCCTCTAAAATTCGATGATGCAGAAATCAAGGTTTCCTGAACATTAAAAAGACAAGAATAACAATGTAACAGGGTCAGCATTGTGAATACTGTATTTAGAACACAACACAGAAAAGTTACTCATTCTAAAATAGTCTTGAAGGAAGCTAGAGAAAGGAGAGTTCCTGGGGATGAACTTGTCTAGAAGTACCTCAAAGGTCTGGAGGAAGTTTGAGATTTTCTTATCTGATGTATTTGAAATAATAAAAGAGAAGAGGAGAAATATAAACAGAAGTTGCAGTTTGAAAATATAGCAAAAAGTGACCTGCATGATATACCCTTAATCAAAGAAGGTGCTGTGCTCTATGAGCAAAGCAGAATGGCGATACCTTAAAAGAAACATGAGATGCTAAAAATGAGAGATGCCTCCAACCCAAATGTTCATACAGGCTATTGGTGCCCAACCTGTGGTAGAACCTTCCAAGCTCATATTGCTCTGATTGGCTATAGTCATACACAATATATATTGACTTCGACATAGTGATGTCATTTTGACTCTCCTCAAGTATGAAGGACAACTAAAAGTAGCATATGGTACATAGAATGGATATAAACAAGTATATGTATATGATAAATAAACAGGGGGATCTCCCTCTAATAGGCAAATTGAAATCCATCTATGATTTACTAGATAAGTTCTAAAGCCCAGATAGATTTCTAGAAGTCCTAAAGTCCTAGATCAATTTCTAAAAGTCAATGAAGTTGGGTTGAAAAGAATATGCCTTTATTTTTATTAACTTTTAAATGAAATTTAGCATTCCCGACAATAATTTTAAAACATTATCCTGGGAAGAGGTCCGTGGACTTCACCATACTGCTAAAAGTATCTGTGGCACAGAAAAAGATGAGGAACCAGGGGCAGCTGGTGGCTCAGAGGATTGAGAGCCAGGCCCAAAGATGAGAGGTCCTGGATTCAAATATGGCCTCCTTTCTTGCTATATGACCCTGGGCAAGTCACTTAACTCCCATTGTTTAGCGATTACCACTCTTCTTTCTTGGAACTAATATTGCTTCTCAGAAGGAAGGTAAGAGTTAAAAAAAATAAATAAAAGATGAGGAACCGTTGACCTAAGGATAAGATAAATGACTTACCCAGAGTTCCATAGTAAAATTTAGGAATTAAATCATGGTCTTTCTGACCTAACACTTCATCCATTTCTATCAAGTGAATGGCAAAGTTTCATGATTAACTACATGCTTCCTGGGTCATAGGGACAAGTTCAGATTATTTTAAAAATTAATTTAAATTTTTTTTGAGTTCTTATTTATTAAATGTCAAAAAGCAGACTCTTCTCCAAAAAGGTGAGTTTATCACAAAATGAATCAAGTCAAGTACATTGCGTCAAAAATGGTAAAGTATAAATTTGAAGAATAAGAAGCTGTTTTTCAAGTGGGTAGTATAAAGGTGATTTGGCCCTTTCTTTAAAAATGCCACCTGTGCTTTTGGATAGCTGGGAATCTTGGCAAACATTTTAGTAGCACATTCTAAAAATTCCATAGACTACAAATCACATTTATGTAGCAAGTTCTATTTAGAAAATGAAAACCAAAATGTATGCCTTCATAAAACTGTATTATAAATTGCTTGATGGTGCTTCCTTGTTGCCAATTTTAAGTTTTATAACTTCTCAAGAATGCTTTTCTACTCTTCTCATCCACAAAAAGACCATAAATGTACATAAATGTAAATTAGAAATCTTTGATTTGACATGTACAAACAGAACTAGGGAGAGCAATTAGCACATTATTAAAAAATTAATGGAATTCATTTACTTTTTCCTTATAGGAGAATAAAAAATGCCTTTTACTTTGGAAATTTCCCAGAATTATGAAGAATATGTTTTACATTATTTAAACGTCAGCCTTCCAACTATAAAATTATATAGAAAAGTGTACTATAAACTCCTTGAGGGTGGGGATTGCCATTTGGCTTGTTTTTAATCCCAGCATTTCATATAGTGCCTTTAGCATTCTTTGTTTAAACGGGGACAGTAGTGGTTGTTGTGGTTTCATGGAGGAGGTTAGGAACTCCTATTCTGAAAACTCCCCCAAGGATGCAGATTGGCATTAAAAGATGATTTACTGTCTTAAACAGTTGCCCAGAGCACTGAACAGGAAATGCTGGGTTATCCATGGTTGCATAGCTAGTGTGTTTCAGAGGCAGCACTTAACACAAGCTTTCCTGGCTCCAAGACCAGCCTGCTACCTACTGAGCCACACTACTACTCCTTTGCACATTGCAGGCATTTTAGAAGTATTTGCTAAATTGAAGCCTCAGTGTTTTTTTGATTTATGGCATTTTTGTGAATTTGATGAATCACGTGTTGAAGGGAAGGTGGAAGGGCTGTCTCCTAATCCTAATTTTCCTCCCCAAAGCATCAGATCTCCTTTCTACACTGTAGTTAACCCTCTGGTCCTGGTGCAAAAATAGACAAAGGGAAGTGAAGAAACTCAGGATATTGCAACAAGTTGAGAACTCCCACCCAAGTGCTAGAACATATTGCTTAGGAAACACTATTGTAATAGGCAATATTGTGATGTAACTAGGATTTTAAGCTCTGTATATCATGACTTGCTATTTATGCATGAATCTATGGGTAAAGTTGGACAATTATATGGTGTGAATTTAATAATAATAATAGGCAATTAAGTGGCTCAGTGAATAGAGAGCCAGGTCAGGGGATGGGAGGTCCCGGGTTCAACTATAGCCTTAGATGCTTCCTAGTTGTGTGATTCTGGGCAAGTCATTTAACTTCCTTTGCCTAGCCCTTATTACTCTTCTGCCTTGAAACTGATGCTTAGTATCAATTCTAAGACAGAAGACAAAGTGGTTTTTTTTAACTTATTGGGGACAGCTAGGTGGCTCAGTGGATTGAGAGCCAGACTTGGAGTTCAGAAGGTCCTGGGTTCAAGTTTGGCCTCAGATCCTTCCTACTTATGTGACCTTGGGCAAAGTTATTTGACCTCTACTGCCTAGCCCTTATAGCTCTTCTGCCTTGGATCCAATACATAGTTTTGATTCTAAGATGGAAAGTAAGGATTTTTTAAACTTGTCTCTGCAAAGTAATAATAGTAAGATTCATATAACACTTTCAAGTTTGCAAAGCACTTTACAAATATTATATCATTTGATCCTCAAAACAATGTTGTGAGGTAGGTGCTTTTATTATTATATATTATTTTTTATTTATTTATTATTACTATTATTATCCCCATTTTATGGATGAAGAAGCTAAGGCACAGAGAGATTAATGAAAATTACCCATCAAATAATTGTCTGAGGCTAGATTTTTGTTTTTCTTGACTCAAGGTTCATTATTCTATTTGCTTCTTTGGGTCTCTCTAGATTCATTCCTACCCTGTTTCACTCCCATGCTCAACGTTAACTACTTTCCTTTTCTTCATTTGTGAAATGAAGCTGGACTAGATGAAACTATAAAGGTCTCTTCCAGCTCTGAGTTCATGATTTTTATTTTGGTCCATTTCCTAAGAAAATTTCATATAAAGAAGCTAGTGTTTCTTCTTGCAAAGGTGGAACAAATAACCCTTCAGATATGGCCTTTTTTGTGTATTGTTTTAGGAGTGACTGAGCAGGCCATGACATTGATAATAAGAAGTCTGTTTTTCTAAAGAATTTGTCTATTCAGATTCAGAGAAGCTTTGAAAGAGTTATATGAACTGGTGCAGAACAAAGTGAGCAGAATTAGAACAATTGCTACAATTATTTCATTGTAAATGAAGATAGCTTTTAAATACTTAAGAACCTTGACCAAGAAAATGACAAAGACAATCATGGCTCTAGAAATCCTATGATAGTGGATAGATTATCCACCAGCTGACAATTAGTGGTCTGGGGGTACATAATGAGACCTTAACCCTCACTTTCAGACTCAGGAAATTGGTGAATTTGTTTTGACTGACTATATTTATTTGTTATAAGCCATGGCTTTCAATAGGGGTGGAATTTATACAGAGGAATCAGGGAAATAATGATAGTGATCTTGTAAAAGAAAGAAAACAGATCATTTAAAAAATAAATAGGAGAAAGCAAAAGTTCTTAAAGAGACATACAAGAGGATAGTGCTGGTATTCATTCCAATGTTAAATCTGAAATGCACTGTATTTTAAAAACTATATAATGGAAGTAAATATTTCTAATATAATCATCTTCCTTGCTCTACTTTGTATATGAAAATGTTTGTATTTGATGATGACATTCACAACAAAAAAACAAAACTGAAAGGAAAAAACTTGCTTATTCAAGCACCAAAGCATTTACTCATCAGAAGTATAACAGAAAATTGTCTGGAATGATTTTGAAAATGGGTAAAACACTGTAACTTCAAGGGTTACCATCAGGGACAACATATTACCAATAATACAAAAAAGTCAATTAGAATTAGACTAGCTTAAGTAGCACTAGACTGTACTTGTATGGTTTTTTTAATAATAGCTTGAGCTCAACTTGTGAATATTTTTTTAAAGAGTGATTTCATTTAGCATGGATATCTATTCTACCAAGACAGATAGCAATCCCTCCAATGACTCCTTCATATATTACTATGGCACCCAAATTCACCAACTGGTAGATTTATTCTGGTAATGAAGTCCACCATTCATGTCTTTCCAACTGAGTCTGACTAGTGATAACTTACACTGTACCCTCATTCAAACACCCCCGGATAACTCCATCTCAGGATGGGACAATAAAATTGAGCTTTGGTTTAGGAATACTGAGCTTGTCTTCCTATATGTATACATAATGTTTTCTAAAAAAGATAGCCATGGCATGAATAGAAAGCTGGTTGTGGAGTGATAAAGAATCTTTGTTTCTTTTAATAAAACTTTGCAAAAGGAACATCATTAAAAGAAACAAAGATTAAGAAAGTAATAGTTAAAGAAGATTAAACACTACTCCTCTGCTTAAAATAAAATAAACAAGAAAATAAACTTTTAGTAGTTCTCCATTTCTCATGACTTTAAAGTTTAAACATTTCTGCCCAGCTTTTAAGTCCTCATTATAATGGTCCCACTTTCAATGTCCTCTTCATCCCTAATGATTGCTCAATTACAACTTCCATTTCAGACATGCTGATTCACATCATGCTCCCATTGCCTCTATTTCTTCTTCTTTTTTTAACCCCTTATCTTTCTTCTTGGTATCAATCCCAAGTGTTGCTTCCAAGGCAGAATAGTGGTAAGGGCTAGGCAATTGTGGTTAAGTGACTTGCCCAGGATTACATGGCTAGGAAGTATCTGAAGCCAAATTTGAACCCAAACTGCCCTCTGCCTTGCCTCCATTTCTTAACTGATGTTGGTCTTCCAACTGGAATGCCCTTCCTTTCCCCCTTCTTCAACCTAAATCTTTCCCATTCTTCAAGAACTAGAACAAAGATGAGAGATTAAAGTATGGGGCAACCAGGATGGTGAGATGATTGGACGTCATGCATACAAGAATTGGATGAAGGAAATAGGAAAGTTTTTGATGTTGTTTTTGTTATAGACCTACAATTTCATTGGTATGAGGATTCCCAGTGTGGAAACTCACCCCACTTCCCCCACCACCAGCAGTACAAATTAGAAAATCGCCTGCAATTTATAGTCTTAGAGAGTTGCCTGGGCACAGAGAGATTAAAGTAACTTTTGTTTACAGTCAACCAACTAGTATTTGTCAGAGGCAATCCTCAAACCCTCTTCTTCCTTGACTCTAAGGCCAAACTCTTGGTTATATCATGCTGCCTCTCTTGAGGAGATACGGCTGGAGCTACGCGAGAGTCGCGAGAAAAGGCTTAATGGGGCACTTCAAAGATTTTGAAAAGTCTAATCAATACTTTAATTCATTTTGCTTAGACCCAGAAAACAGAACTAGGAACCAATGGTGGAAATCATAGAAGACTTTAGTTCAATATAAGTGAAAAAATTGAACAATCAAAGCTTTCCAAAAAGGCTTATAATAGGTTGGTGTGGCAGGTAGCGGATTCTCTGTCTTTGGACATCTTCAAGTGGAGATCAGATGTCTACTTCTAAGGGTCATTATACTCAGAGAGGTTTTCCCTTTCTGTAAAGAGGAAGACAGTAACAAGCTCCCCCCCCCCCCATCCTATTGGACAAATTGTCTTATTTAGGTCTTATTTTAAAATTAGAACTACTGAAAATCCATTCATTTATTTTGAAGATGGCATGCTGTATAATAATAATAATAATAAGTGTAGCAAAGCACCTTAGAGTTATTTTTGTATTATCTCCTGCAGGAATTGCTAAGCCACTATCTGGTGAATTTTAGGAGTATAGCCAGCATCCACCCAAGTAATTCAGGTAATAAAGTAAATTTCCATAGTAATGTACAAAGAACTATTTAAGTATTTATGTTCATAAATATCTTTTTATTTGTCAGGAATTCAGACTTAATTCTCATCAATAAAATGACATCACTAGAGAGACAGACCTGGAGTTCAAAGAACCTGGTTTCAAATCTGGCCTTAGATACTTCTATCTGTGTAACCCTGGAGAAGGCACTTCACCCCATTTGCTTAGCCCTTGCCCTTCTATCTTAGAGTTGTTTCTTAAGACAGAAAGTAAGGTTTTTATTTTTTTTTTAAAGGAAGAAAAATATTATTTTCCAGCTTTTTTCTTTAATATAGTAATAACAGATATTTATTTAATGTTTTATACTTTGTAATCATGTGGTCAATCAACACTTAAGTACCTACTATGTGCTAAGTGATAAGATCCAAAGATAAAAGTGAAATAGTCCCTACACTCAAGTCTCTTACATTCAATATGAGATACAACAGGTGAATATATATATGTATAGTTGTTGTTGTTCAGTTGACTCTTCATGAACCCTTTCTATGTTTTATGGGCAAAGATACTGGGGTGGCTTGCCGTTTCCTTCTCCAGTAAATTTGACAGATGAGGAACATGAGGCAAAGGGTTAAATAAATTACCCAGGGTTACCCATATAGTAAGCATCTGAGAAAAGATGTAAATTCAGGGAAATGAATCTTCCTGACTACAGGCCCAGCCCTCTACCCACTGTGCCACTTAGCTATTCCATGTACATATATAGGTATATACAAGATACATGCAAAACCGAACCCCAAGTAGACTTTGAGAGAAAACCATTAGTAGCTGGAGGATACGGGGATGCGACAAGAAAAGACCTCTTTGAGAAAGCAACACTAGAGCTTAATCTCAAAAGAAACCAAGTAGAAAACTTTTCATATATTATCTCAAACATACAAAAAAAGGCAAAAAATGTAAAGAATTCTATGTAATACTAACAGGCATTGTGACAAGTGAATTGTACACTTCTTTTAAGTATATTTTTGTTCTGGCAAAATTCCTTTGGACTTAGTTTAGTATTTTTAAAATTAGAACTACTGAAAATCCATTCATTTATTTTGAAGATAACATGCTGTATAATAATAATAATAATGATAATAATAATAATGATAATAATGATAATATGAGTGTAGAAAAGCACCTTAGAGTTATTTTTGTAGTAGAGGGACGACTGGATCTACCCACATTTTCTCAGCCGGTTCCTTCTCTGGACAAGTATAATTTTGGGTTTAGTGGTTCATTAAATTGGTGTGTAAGCTAGTTTGTTTTTTGCCTGTGACCACAGCATATATCTCCAATGTATGTCTAGGCATCTGAGTCATCTCATTTGTATGTTTTGTAAGCTGGTGATGGGATAAAAGACTACTTACAATTTTATTGAAAATGATAAATCCTTTGAAATTCATGAAATAAATTAACAGTAGGTTGGGTTTAGCATAGACTTACATAAGAACTTCCCAACTACTGGGGAGGGCTGTGGGAGTCCTTTGTGATAGTGAATAGAGACTGAATCTAGATAACTTTCTTAATGATTTAGAATCCTATCTAGAAAGAGAGGAAAACACAGAAACACCTTCTAAAGGCCTTGTTTATTTACTATTATTCTTTTTCTAAGTTTACCCTAAAATGCCAGTATACTTGTGATCTCATCAATGAAGGTATTCTCTCTGAGGATGCAGAAAACAACCCATCCATGGCTAGTCATCCTCTGTGACTCTTGCCTATGTCCCATGAAATCACTACATTGAGTTTACCCAAAATGCTGGAGGGCTCCTGACATCACAAAGAATCTCAAAAATGACAGCCTGAAACAACTAGGAATGACTTAATCAAGGGGGCAGCTAGATAGAGAGCTCAGTGGATAGAGAGTCAGGCCTGGAAAGGGGAGGTCCTGCTTTCAAATGCAGCCTCAGATACTTCCTAGATGTGTGACCCTGGGCAAGTCACTTAACCCTGGTTGCCTACCTCTTACCATTCTTAAGCTTTTGAACTGATAGATTCTAAGACAGAAGGTAAGGGTTTTCTTTAAAAAAAAAAAAAAGACAACCATGATTTCAAAAAGACTAATGATGAAGAATTCCACCCATCTCTTGATAGAGAGGTGATGGATAAAATACCCAGAATGAGACACTTGGTTAATATGAGGATTAATTTTGCTTCACTATAGGCACTATACAGCAGTTTTGTTTCTCTTTTTTTATGGGGAGAGTAGGGAAGGAAGAAGAAAGAGAAAAATAAATCCTGGTTAACTGAAAAAAAAAATTAGAAAAATGACCATACATTTGATCCATGCTCTACCTATCACCCTCATTTCCTGAAGTATCTAGACTCAAAACCCTCCTATTACCCTGTATACTTTTGCAAGTTATCTGGTCACTTGTAAAATTGTGCTGCTCTTATTTCTTTTTCAGCCCCCCAAATGAGATATATGGTGTTCCAAAGGTTAATCCTTTGGCTAGGCCTTGTTAAAAGTACTTTCCTTTTTTCTTGAAATCAGACTGACCTAGAGAATCCAGAGGGCTTGGTGGCTATAAGCACAGCTCCCTTTTTTTGTTAAACAATTTTCAGGCCTCACATTATGTTTTCCTAGAATGCTATATAATAGGGTTATTAGTTTTCAAATCTTCAGAGGAGGGCAGTAAATAAGGTTCATGTTTCTGTGAGTTAGTGCCGTGTCGCTCCCCTGAGAGCCAGGTGAGGCTATTGGCCTCTGGTGCCCAAGGTGAATTGAACTGTGAAGCATAAATGCCTTTTACTGTAAGATGAAATGGGACTCTTTGGGCTCTCTCCTGTTCTAGGGCTTCACTTTGCTAAATTGTGGTATTTACTAAGGCAGCTAAATGAGAAAGTTTTTGTTTGCCCTTGAACACTCTGAGCGGCAATCACTTGTGCCTGACAGTGACACTGGGGTGTTGTAGTCAATCATAGTTATCTTCCTGCCATCTGTACGACTTCCCAACTCAACAAGCTTAAATCCTATTACATACTTGGAGGCAGAGATACAAACATAATTAAAGGCACGGTCCTTGTTCTCATGGAACTTATAATCTATGAGGAGGGGAATAGGCTAATTATGATTTTGTTATATTAATTATGATACAAGATAGAATACAATAAAGGCAAAGGAGAAAGGACCAGACAAAATACTCTCTAAATTGGTGATAAGAAAAATCACTGGGGCAGCTGAGTGGCTCAGTAGATGGAGATCCAGTCCTAGAGCTGGGAGGTCCTGGGTTCAAATTTGGCCTTAGACACTTCCTTGCTGGGTGACCTTGGGCAAGTCCCTTTTGCCTATATATTGGTCTTGGAACCAATATAAAGTATTGATTCTAAGATGGAAGGTAAGGGTTTTTAAAAAAAAAAGCTTTTTTAAAAAAATCTGGGTTAAAGGTGGGAGGGGAGAAGCAATCAAAGAAGGGTTTATGGAGGAAGTGGCATCCCAGATAGATGGTGAAGGAAGGGATGGATTAAAGCAGGTAGAGATGAAGAAGGAGTACATTCTAGTTATGGCCTGCTGAAATGTACCATGCGCCAAGACAAGAGAGAGCAGGTTGAGGTCACGAACTGTGAGTAATGAATTGATTTTGCCTGGATCACTGAATATATGGGTAATGGACATTCTGGTCAAGGTGTTTGCCATTTAAGCAAATTGAGGTTATCTGAGCATGGGACAGATCTCCTATCTCTATTACATATGAAAAAATAAAGTGAAATAGGTCTAGAAAAGTAAGTAGAAACCAGATTGAGGGAAATATAAAATGCTAGGCTAAGGTGGTTTTTTTCCCCCCTTTTAATTAGTCTGTAATTTCTTTGAGCATAAAAACTATTTTCATTTTTGTCTTTGTTTCTTCAGCACTTAGCACAGTTTCTGGCACAGAGTAATTGCTTAATAAATATTTGCTTATTAATCAATTCATTTATCTTAAAGACAAAAGGAAGACAAAGAAGGTTTTTGACAAGGGAAATGAAACATTCAGAATTGTGCATTTGGCCCTTATGCAAAGGATAGATAGATTGGAGAAGGGAGATATAGGAGGCATGACAACTGTTGAGAAAGTTAATATGAGATTCCAGGTAAGAACAATGAAGGGATAAACTAGAATAATAGCACTGTGAGTGGAAAAGTGAGATGAAACAGATATTGCTTAGATAGAAATAAAAAGCAGGGAAAGCAAAGCGGTACAATGAATAGAGCCCCAGGCCTGGAATTAAGAGGACCTGGGAAGAAAGGAAGAAAGGAAGAAAGGAAAGAAAGAAAGAAAGAAAGAAAGAAAGAAAGAAAGAAAGAAAGAAAGAAAGAAAGAAAGAAAGAAAGAAAGAAAGAAAGAAAGAAAGAAAGAAAGAAAGAAAGAAAGAAAGAAAGAAAGAAAGAAAGAAAGAAAGAAAGAAAGAAAGAAAGAAAGAAAGAAAGAAAGAAAGAAAGAAAGAAAGAAAGAAAGAAAGAAAGAAAGAAAGAAAGAAAGAAAGAAAGAAAGAAAGAAAGAGAGAGAGAGAGAGAGAGAGAGAGAGAAAGAGAGGGAGAGAGGGAGAGAGGGAGAGAGGGAAAGAGGGAGGAAGGAATTTTGTATCTAGGGATGATGGAGAGGGAAGAGTCAAAGATTATTTTGAGTTTTCAAGAGAGGTTGACTAGAAGGATGTATTATTCTCAGAAACAGAAACTAAAAGGAAGACAAGTTTTTTTTTTTTTAATTCATATTGGACATGTTGGACAAGTTGAGTGAGAAAGAAGTGCTACTATAACATCCAGGTAGACATGTCCTCCTTTCTACTTTCCAACCCTTTCCTACCCCTCTTTCCATATTCCATTTGAAATTTACCAGTGCAACAAGGCTTGCTTACCTCCCCCAATCACCACACCCTAAATGGCTTTTTCCATCTAAGTTATTTGTGAATCAACATTTGTTCAAAGCATCCATTTAAAAAACAATAACAAGCCCTTATTTATGGTGTTTGCCAAATTCCTAGATATAAGTTCTTTCAGTGAAAGTTTAATCACTGGCATCTATGAGTCAGTATGAGCTGGCTTAAGCACATTTTTAGGTGTATCCTATGTGGAATATTTAAGAGAAGATATTGGATTGGAGTCTCTAGCATAAGAAGGAGTTGTGATAAGATAATAGATGGATCATAGATGCATTTCAAGATGGACCAAAATGAGTCACTGAGATAGAACTGAGAAGATATTTTTTCTTTTCTCACAGAGGAAAGAATACAATTTTTAAAACAATTTGCCAGGAAACCATTGAAAACAGAGGAAATATCCATCTACTGGGGAATGGCTGAAAAAGGTATAGTATAGTATATGATTGTAATGGAATACTATTGTGCCATATGAAATGATGAATAGGATGACTTCAGAAAATTCTGGAAAGATATCTATGAACTGATGCCAAATGAAGCGAGAAGAACCAGCAGAACATCATACACAGTGACAGTAATATTGTAATATGATCCACTGTGAATGACTTAACCATTATTAGCAATGTAAGGACCTAAGACAACTCCAGGGGTTTCTTGATGAAAAAGGTTATTCATTTCCATAGAAGGAATTGATGAAATCTGAACGAATGCAGATTGAAGTATATCATTCTTCACTTTATTTCTTTCATGAGTTTTTAATATGTATTATATGTATCTTCTTTCACACCATGACAAATATGTAAATATGTATCACATGATAGCACATGTATAACCTATATCGGCTTACTTGCCATCTTAGGGAGGGAAGGAGGGAGAGAATTTAAATCACAAAATGTCAGAAAATGAATGTTAAAATTTTTTTCTACATGTAATTGGAAAAAATACAATAAAATTATTACTGGAAAAAATATATTTCTAGGCCTTTAAAGAAGAGACCATATTCCTTAGGAGTTCTCCAGATAATATGTTCTTCACTATGGTAGAAAGTCTCAATCTAATTTCTGTACACTGACTTCCATAAGATGATAATAGTGTATTCTCATTAAAATTTCAGCTAGATTTAAAAATAAGCTCCTTTAGCTCCTTCCTTATTAAAGCATTGGTCAGTTCAGTGCACTATATGCAAAAATGCACTCTTAAATCACTTCCTAATAAAAGGAGAACATACTTTCTGCACACTAAACAGTTACTCAAGACGACAGAGTTATTAGGATATTTGCTCCTGGGAAATTGTGAGGATTGAGTTATGGCAAGGTCCTGACTTAAAATGGAGAGAAGGCACTGAGGCAAAAATCTGTGATCCAATACCAACTCTTTAAGGAGGGATGGAAAAAGTCATTGAAGGACTCTGACTCGATTTCTCCCTATAGAATATAACTTATATTAACTGAACAGAGGTACCTAGCACGTGGTCTGAACCTATGATTTTATTGATAGAGAGAATTCTCAGACAGGGAAATACCCTATACCCTAAATGGCTGGCATTTTTGCAATTGATAAGCTTAGAGAATTGCTGAGAGAACTGAAAAATAAAGTGATTTTGCCCCAGGTCACATAGAGTGTATGTGTCAGAAGTAAGACTTGAGCTCTTCCTGGCTCTCTACCTGTTGTACCATGTTGTTCAGTCGTGTCATCCCATTTGGGATTTTTTTTTTTTTTGGCAAAGATACCAGAGTGCTTTGCTGTCCTTCCCCAGCTCATTTTGTAGATGAGGAAATGGCAAGCAGGATTAAATGATTTGCCCACAGTCCCACAGTGAGGAAGTATCTGAAGTTGAATTTAAACTTAGAGAGAAGAATCTTCCTGATTCTAAGCCCACTGCTCAATCCACTGCACCAACTACCTGCCCTGCTGTACTATGTTTTTTTACCTTCAATAAAACCTCCTAACATTTGTGAGAACACTGAAAACACATAAAACCTTGCTATATCTAAGAATTGCTAAGTGGCTGAGGGGCAAAATTCACCCAAAGCTTTTTCTACTTTATATGCATAAGCATAAGCCTATGTGCTAAAAATAAAGTTTTTTAAATAGTTATAAGATTTTTTATTTTTATTTTTTCCATATTACATGTCAATCCAAATTTCAATAATCATTTTCTGACATTTTGTGATCTACGTTCTTTCCTGCCCTCTCATCCTTCCCCATCTCTAAGATAGCAGGTAATTTGATAAAAGTTGTACATGAGTTATCATACAATATATATTTGCATATTCATCACATTATAAAAGACAAATATTGCTTAGACTAGAGAAAAATCTTAGAGAAAATGAAGTGAACATTCTTACGCTTCAATCTGCATTCAGACTCCATCAGTTCCTTCAATGGCAGTGGATAGCCTTTTTTTTGTCATGAGTCCCTTGGAGTTGTCCTGGATCCTTGCAGGGCTAATAATAATTAAGTCATTCACAGCTGATCATTGTACTTTATTATAAGTTTTCTAAAGAGATATGGGTGAGGGTAGGCAGTTCATATCCTGAACACTTTCACAATGGAATATATATACATAAGGAGTAGTTTAATGGGGGGAAATGGTACTGAAGACATGGGGCTGATCATATAACTGATTTTCCAAAGAAAAGAACTATTCCATGATCCTCGGTAGTCTTAAAGGCACACCATTCAAATAAGTGGAGAGGAAGAGTGGACTGTTCTGTTCAATCATTACTACTGTGACAGTCACTTAATAAATACAGAATATAGTATGCCTGTTTCTCTTGTCAGTCTGTCTCTGTCTCCATCTCTTTACCTCTCTTTCTTCCTTATAAAAAAGCTTGAGAAATATGTCTTCCAGCCTTTCAATGTCTCTCTCCTACACAAGGATCACTACTCTTAGTTGTCAAATCTAATGGCCTTTTAAAAAATATCCTTCCTCATTTCTCTGCAGCTTTTGACACTATCTCCCTCTTTCCCTTGGTACCTTCTTTTTTCCTAGGTTTTCATGACAGTCTTCTCTCTTAGTTCTTCTACCTGTCTGACTAATCCTTTTCAGTCTCACCTGCTGGATCTTCATCCAGGTCCCTCTTGCTGACTAGAGGTGCCTCACAAGGCTCTGCCCTGGGTCTTCTTCTCTTCTCTTCTCCCTCCTTACTATTTTCCTTAGTGATATCATCAGCCCCCATGGATTTAATTATCATCTTTATGTTGATGATCCTCAGTTCTCTTTATTCAGCCTTAATGTCTCTGTTGACTTTCAGTCTCATATATCCAACTGCTTATTAGATGTCTCAAACTGGACGTCCTGTAGACATCTTAAATTAAACATGTCGAAAGTCATATTCATTATCTTTTCCTCCAAACCATCTCTTCTTCCTCACTATCCTATAACTGTTGAAAGTCCTCTGAGTCACCCAGGCTTACAACCCAAGTGTCATCTTCAACTTCATACCCTTTCTCACTTTCCCATACCAATCCTCTACTTGGCATTCAAAGCCTTCTGCCTTGTGCCAGCAGCAATTATAACCAGCCAGGAATTGTGCCAAGCCCTGTGGATACAAAAGAGGCAAAAGGAGCCTTCAATCTAATGGGAAGGAGCTCCAGATGTTTTCCTTAAGACAGGAAAAAGGAGAAAGAAGTATGACCAAGACTATAAAAGGAGACAGACCAGAGAAGGAAAATGTGTTCTTGGTAAAAATTAGCAACATTGCTTAGAGTCATGGAATGGCTTGATTTTACCAATTGTAATGATGACCTAAGTAAAGGCAGCCCATGGAGGTGTGCTTGAACCAAAAAACTTCTCATAGGCATGGGGGAAATTATTATTCATTTTCTGGATCCACATTCTCTACTGAAACCAAAGCCTGAAAGACTTGTCCTGACTGCTGCTGAACAGGGTCAGGGCAAGAAGAGCTAAAAGAGGGATTTGGGAGATGACTTAGGTGAGATTTTGCAGATGAGGAAACACAGGCAAATAGAGTAGGAGTCACCTGTTGCCCGAGCCAATATTTAAATCCAGATCTTCTGACCCCAAACCCTGGGATCTTTCCAGGCTGCCTTCAAACCTAGCTCTAGGCATGAGTGTAACTGGATCTTTTGGTGAGGGTTTCCACAGAAATACAGATGAAAGGCTGGAAGAGACCTTCGAAGCCAGCTAGTCTGATTCTCTCACTTTACAGATAAGGAAATTGAAGCTCTCAGGAGGAGATGATAATGACCACTTGAATAGTTCACAATGCACCTCAGATTATAGATTTACAGCTGGAAAAGACTTTAAGACTATCTAGAACATCCAGTCACATGTGGAGCTCATGGCCAGATCCTTAAACTTTCAGGCTCTTACCAGCAGATTTGCAAAAATAGTGTCTTGGATTTAGGAATTAGTCAATTCAAAACCGAGACCGAGAGACTACTATATGTGTGTGTATATATATATACACAATTCAAAACCACGTTACTTTATTATTATTATTTTTTAAACCTTTACCTTCTGTCTTAGAACCAATACTGTGTGTATTATGTATTGGATCTAAGATAGAAGAGTGGTAAGGGCTAGCCAATGGGGCTTAAGTGACTTGCCCAGGGTCACACAGCTAGAAAGTGTCTGAGGTCACATTTGAACCCAGGGCCTCCCATCTCTAGGTCTGACTCTCAATCCACTGAGCTACCTAACTGCCCCCTCATATGTTACTTTAGAAGTCATAATTCTCTTTGTTTATTGAATTATTTTTCAATTACATATAGAAGCAATTTTTGACATTTGTTTTCTCACATTTTGCAATTCAGATTCTCTCCCTCCCTCCCTTAAGTGGTAAATAGTCTGATATAGGTTTAACCAGAGCTTTTGTGCAATACATATTTCCATATTCCTCATGACATGACTGAAGAGAAATATCACATATACAGTTAAAACTCCAGAAAGGAAATCAAGTGAAGGAGCATGCTTTGATCTGCAGTCAGATTTTAACAGTTTCTTCTCTGGCTGTGAATAGCATGTTTTGTTTTTTTTAACGAGTCCCTTATGGTTATCTGGAACCTTGTTTGGTTGCTAATAGTGTAATCCTTCACAATTGATCATTGCCCAATATTTCTGTTACTGTATACACTGTTCTGCTTCTGCTCACTTTGCTTTGCATCAGTTTATTGAAGTTCAGGTTTTTCTGTCTTATCTTCTTCATAATTTCTTATAGCTTAATAGTTTCACATTACAACCATATGCCACACCTTGTTTTAGCCATTCCTCAATTGGTGGACACCCCCCTCCGTTTCCAGTTCTCTGTTTGGCCAGATACTTGAACTTAGAGGCTCTTGTCAACAGAACTGCAAATAGTGGCCCAAATTCTGGAATTAGGCAATTCAAAAGCATGTATTACTTTAGAAGTCACTCACTGATCCTTTAGAAAGCCCATTACTTCTGACTATTTAACATATAGGTAGAACCCCTTCCCCCACCTAAAACTAGACTCACTTTTATGTCTATCAGTACACAGTATTTAATTTTTACCTCATCCTAAAGCTGTTTTCAATGGAACAGCTCTAAACACTCGAGACCCCAAACTTTTCTCCAATACTTCTAACCTCTGCATAACTTTAGAGCTAGTTCTCTACTATGTAAATTGCTAATAAGTACCTGTTGACTGAACACTAGATGTGAATGTAGGGTGGGTAAATAGTATGTTCTATGGCTTACGGAAGGAATTAAAGAGCAGTTTCAGAAGTTAAATAGACATTACTGGTGGTGCTAAGGGGAGAAATGAAAATCTGAATTAGAGAGCCAGGAAGAAAAAGCAGCTTCGAGGAACTGTTTCTTCTATGTTCTGTTTCAGCAGGAAAAAATGTATAATTCTTTTATCCAGAGCATGGCTAGATCTGATAAATATATCAGGCTTTAACATTAAAGCAAAAAAAAAAATGCTCTAAGGGATGGAGTTAGGAAGTGTGAAGATGGGATTATCTCTCCTCTCGCCCACTTTTAGATTTAATCACCAGAAGCTATATACACCCCACTTATCCTTAAGTATGGGGAGGTCGGTGACCCACCTGTGCTATAGTGAGTGACAAATCAGAATTGACTGAAGGCCCCCTGGGCAGTCCTAAGCAAAGCTATAGCTGCAATTGGTCCATGTAAAGTGGAAAGAAGGCACAGGAAGTGACAAAAGGAAGGGTCTTTAAAAGTGGCAAGAACTTCCTGTGACCAGTTCTTTTGCCTTCAAACGACCTTGAAGGAGCTCCAGCTTAAGACCTTGAACTGCTCTTCAATCTTCCTCAAAACTACCATGTGGGTGAGTGAAAATGGCTGACTTCCTTTCCTGGCTTTTCTGGAGGTACTAGCCTCTGGAGAGGCCTCTCATCTTGGAGGAGGCCTTGTGGCTAAAATCCTTGTTTAATTTACCTCTGGGCCCCCTTTGCTGGGGCCTCTGAAGGCCTGTCTGGTTCAGACCAGGCTGGAGTAATTACCTACTCTTACTCTCTCTCTCTGTTTTCCTTACTTTCACCCCTTCTCCTTTTGTAAATACACTACCATAAAAAGCCATTCTGGCTTGAGTAATAATTTCTGGCAACCACACTCTTATAAATTAAGTCCAACACTTTCACTTTTAACCCTTATAGAAGATACAAGGGGGAATTTAGGTGATGTTAAAACCAACAATTATCAATATAAATGTATAGGAGGAAAAAAGGAATTCTAGTCTCAATCCACAGAATAGCAGTCCTCCTTACCCCAAACACTATATATGATGATGTTAGCCATTGCCAAAGAGCCCTAACCAAATATTCCTTCTCCCCAAAAGCCTGCTATAGTGTCTAATATTTCCAGGAGAACAAAAGGAGGAAGAGATGACGATGACCACTTGAACAGTTCACATATGCACCTCAGATTATAGATTTACAGCTGGAAAGTACCTTCAAGCCATCTAGAACAATATCCTCATTTGACAAATGAGAAACTGAGGCTCAGAAACATTAAATTATTTGCCCAGGGGACCCACACTTATCAGAGACTGAGTTTGACCAAAGGTCTTCCTGACTCCAAGTTCAGGACTTTACTCATTAAACCACATTTTAGCCTAACTAAGCAGTTAGCCTGAGTACCTTCCCTCCTGGGCAAAGAATTTTCCCTTATATAACTAGACTCTTGGGAACCCAAGAAGCATTTCCCTCCTCTACCCTGGCCCTGCCCCAGGAGGTTAAGTCCACTTACCAGAAGAACAGGGAGGAGCAAGTAAATGCTTATGGCCAAAGGGGTAGGGTTGAAGGCGAGGGAGACAATCCTCCTCAAGCACTTCTGAGATCCCAAAATAGATGGAAAATGCCAGAGAAGCTTACAGTCAAATATTATTTTATTTAAGGCATGAAGGAGGAACAAACAATTAAGGGTTGTATCCAGATTAAATTCTTTAAAGAATCTTTGAAAATTATTGCAAAGTATTCTTCCATCAAATTCACTCTCTAGTCTACATAAACCTTATTTTACATTCTAATCTCAATATCAATGGATATTTATTTCATTTAGTGATTGCCAGGTTCTCTTAAGTTGCTTATCTTTCTTTTATACTTTATAGCTATATACAAATATGATGGGCATCACATTTGTACTTTTTGTATCAGTTTTATTTTTTTTTTAACCATGACCTTCCATCTTAGAATCCATACTTTATATTGGTTCCAAGGCAGAAGAATAGTAAATGGGGATTAAGTGACTTGCCCAGGGTCACCCAGCTCCTGTCTCTGGGTCTGCTGCTTTATTTTCTGAGCCACCCAGCTTCCCCCAGTCAGTTTTATTTTAGCTACTTACATGTGACCTTTTGGGGTTCTAAAATAAAAGTTTAATAGTTTTCCTTTTAAAAGAGTTTTGTTTTTTAAATTTGAATAAGCTAAAGGAAAAATGGCAAAGGAAGTAAGGGCCACTTGCAGAGACTTAGTCTAATGAACTGATCCCTATTAGTTACCACTCATCCTCACCCAAGTAGAAGTTAGAGCCCCTGAAGGAAGGTTACTTGGGGACAGGAAAGGTTGTTTACCTAGAAAAAAGGCAAGGAAGATGGAGGGGAAGGGTTTCATTGGATACCTACTGGGTAATATGAGGCATCATGGGGAAAGATCAATGCTAAAAGTTCACAAGTCATCAGATTCTGAGAATACAAAAATAAAACTTACCTATTATATGAAATAATAGAAACTTCCCAATAAGACCAGGGCTGAAGTAAGGATGCTCATTCTCACCACTAGTATTTAATATTATACTAGAAATGCTAGCTTTAGCATTAAGAGAAGAAAAAGAAATTGAAGGAGTTAAGGTAGGCAATGCAGAAATTAAACTATCACTTTTTGCAGATGATAAGATAGAATATTTAGAAAATCCTAGAGAATAAACTAAAACATTAGTTGAAATAATGAATACCTTTAGCAAAGTTGCAAGATACAGAATAAAACCACATAAACCGTCAGCATTTCTATATGTTACCAACAAAGTCCAGCAGCAAGAGAGAGAGAAATTCAATTTAAAATAAATAGAAAATATAAAATTCTTGGGAATCTGCTTGCCAAGACAAACACAGGAATTATATAAATACACACACAAAAAAACACTTTTTACTCAATTAAAGTCAGACCTAAACAACTGGAAAAACATTAATTGCTCATGGGTAGGCTAATATGCTAAAAAAAATTATAATTCTACCTAAATTAATTTACATACATAGTGCCACACCTATCAAACTACCAAAAATCATTTTATAGAACTAGAAAAAATTATAACAAAATCCATATGGAAAAAATGATCAAGAATATCAAGGAAACTAATTTTTAAAAATGTGAAAGAAGGTAGCCTAGCAATACCAGATCCCAAACTGTATTATGAAGCAGTAATCATCAAAACAATCTGGTACTGGCTGAAATATAGAATGGTGAATCAATGGAATATATTAGGGGTAAATAACTATAGCAATCTAGCATTTGATAAACCCAAAGATCCCAGCTTTTGGAATAAGGATTCACTTTTTGACAAAAAAAAAATACTGGGAAAACTGGAAAACAGTATAGCAGAGACTAGGTATAGACCAATATCTCATACCCTATTCCAAGATAAGGTCAAAATGGGTATATAATTTAAACATAAGGTGATACCATAAGTAAATTAGGGGAACATAGAATAGTTTATTTGTCAGATCTATGCAGAAGGGAAGAATTTATGACCAAACAAGAGATAGAGACCATTCCAAGATGTAAAATGAATAATTTTGATTATAGTAAATTAAAACAATTTTGTACAAACAAAACCAATATAACCAAGATTAGAAGGGAAGTGAAAAATTGGAAAAAAAAATTATAATGAATTTCTCTGATAAAGGTCTCATTTCTCAAATATGAAGAAAACTAAGTCAAATTTATAAGACTAGAAACCAGTACCCAGTTAACAAATGTTCAAAGGATATGAATAAGCAGTTTTCAGATGAAGAAATCAAAGTTGTCAATAATCACATGAAAAATGTTCTAAATCCCTCCTAATTAGAGAAATGCAAATTAAAACAACTCTGAGTTACCACCTCACACCTAGCAGACTGGCCAGTATGACAGTAACAGAAAGTGAAGTTAGCCACCATGTTCGCCATCTATCAATCTAGCATTTTCCTTTTTCTAAACTCAACCCTTCTATTTCTTTCAATCAGTCCTCATATGGCATGGTCTTTAGCACTCTCACCTTCCAGATTACTATCCTTTGGATGTCCTTCATCTTCTTGATTTCATGCCCAAAATATGGACCAAAATATAGACCAAGGCGATCATTTCCCTTGTTCTGGACATTTTACTACTATGGCCCACAGGCTAAGACCATATTTGCTTTTATGACTGCAGCATACAATTGCCTCAAATTGATCTTACAGTCCACTAAAACCTCCAAATCTTTTCTCCAAAAATTATTGCTTAGCCATTCCTCTTGTTCTAAACCTGTACAGTTGATATTTTAAACTGTTTTGTGCTTTATATTTATCTCTATAAACATTATTTTATTAGATTATTATAGCCTACGGAGATTTTGTTTGGGTCCTGATTGTGTAATCTACTATGTTAATGTTTCCTTTCTATTTAGAAACATCCATTAAGCTATCGTTTATGAAGTACATTCCAAAATAAATGGGAGGAAAAAAACCCACCACAAAATACAATGGGAAATTTATGTTCAAATGAAAATAATGTTTCTCACGGTAAGTAGGTTGCCAAATATATTTAAGTCAATTGTTTAAAATACCTTAGCAAGAAGGAATGCCAAAAGAACAAAGGAGTCTGTCAGTCTATACTGAATTCTGAAAAGAATTATAAGTCAAATTCCTAAACACAATTATGGCTTCGTGTTTTATGTAGCAGCTGCTATTATGTTGGAAAGAATATTATTAGAGAAGTGAGAAGACCTGGGATCTAATCTCAGAGGCACCTCTGATTAGCTATGGGATTTTACCTTTCTTTCTCATAAAGGCAATTCCTTCTCTCTGAGTCTCTTCATATGCAAATTAGCAATGCTATCATTTGTCCTGACTAGCCATTAGGGTCTTTGTGATGATCAAATGAGATAATTTACATGACATTATTCTCTAAGGGGAGAGCTAGGCAGCATAGTGGATAGAATGCTGGGCCTGAAGTCAGGAGGACTCATCTTCCCAAATTCAAATCTGACCTCAGATATTTACTAGCTACATGACCCTGGGCAAGTCACTTAACTTTGTTTGCCTCCATTTCTTCATCTGTAAAAGGAGCTGGAGAAGGAAATGGAAAACCACTGCACTATCATTGCAAAAAAAAAAAAATCTCAAAAAAACCCAAATGGGGTCTTGAAGAGTCAAACCCAACTGAAACAACTGAATAACAACAATAACAACAAAGGGATTCCATAGCCAAATGAACTGTTCTTACAGAGTTCAGCCAAGCTACTCGATGACTCATCTAGTAATCACCAGGAGTTGGGAAAATGCAATCCTGTAGGTGGTATCCCCACTTTTCAAAACCAAAATAAGAAATGGAGACCAAAGCCTTGCCCAAGTGTGCTTATACAGGTGTGCGTTATTACCTTCAGTGAAGCACCAACAATGCATCATATGTACTCTCCTCTTACCTCACCCCAGATTGCTGCCTTTTAAGTATCCTGTCACCTTCACACCCTGGATTCTAGTCTCTAGTCATGGCAGCCCAATGGGGCCCAACTGGGGAACATAGAGTGACTGTCTGATGGGAATATGCAACATCAGTGTGACATGGGCACTGTATCCCCAGAAACCCAGGTGAACTATTGTCAGGGGAACTCCCTTGTTTTTCCTGACTGAACCTAAAAACACCCAATGACCCCTCTAGAGTCCTGAGATGACTATCTTCCTTTGATCATCCTCTAGATGGACAGAAAGATGCACCTTCAAGCCACACCTCGATCCTATCAGACATCTGTTTGTTCCCTAAAACTAAGGAATCTTTATGTCCCCAGGCAGACCCCAGTATGATCACCCCACCTCATGCCTGAGTGACTAACTGTTTTAAAGAGTATATAATCCCCAGAACTGATGTTGTCTGGGGGACAGCATCTCCATCCACACTGTCCCCATGGGGAAACAGCCTTTCCTTTCATGCTGTCCTCCCAGGGAACTGCTCCCCATCTTGCTGTTCTACCTTGCTATCCTCCTGGCCACTTTCAACATTACTTTCTAAATTAATAAATCTCTTTTTGTTTTTAAGCTAAGTTTTGGAGTCATTGCATGCTTGCAAAAGGCATCGTTCCCGAACCCCAAAAGGTTATCCTTCCTGCCCATAACAAGTGGTGGTAAATCTAGGTACCCAAAAGAAGGTCAGGGACCTCAATAAAAATATGGAAATTAGGGAGAAGGGTGGATTGGGAAGAAAGAATAAATTATTCTATTTATGGATATATTGAGCAGGAGTTACCAATGATAGACCCAAGTCTTACCAGTGTCAGGGAGATATCTAGATCTGAGATTAACTGTAAAGAGATCATAACTGAACCCAGAGGAGCTGGTGAGATCGTGGAGTACCAGTGTAAAGACAAAAGAGAAAAGGAGTCAGGTCAGAGACCTAGAATACTCTCTTTCTTAGAGATATACTCACACATAGGTGATAATCTAAGTCAAAGAATCACCAAATCATAGAATTTGATCTTTAGAAGTAACATCTGGGGCAGCTAGGTAGCATAATAGATGTTGTTCCTTTCCACCAAATATCCATTATTTATTTCTTAATAAAGGAGCTACTTCTTGGAGTTGAAAGGACTTGGGTTCAACTGTGACCTCGCATACTTCCTGCCTGTATGACCCTGGGCAAGTCACTTAACTCCTGTTTGTCTTGCCCTTGCCTTTCTGTCTTAGAGTCGCTATGAGACAGAAAATAAAGGTTAAAAGAACAAAGGAAGTGAAATCAGTGACTTTCTAGTTCAAGCCATACCTTAAACAAGTCCCCACTATAACATATCCACCAAATCTTCTTAGGAAATCGAAAAAGATTAGTTAGATAGGTGGGAGAGGGCAGTATTGGAAAAATCCAAAGCTAGAATGATTGTGGTTTGCAGTATGCAATATGTTCTTCCACACTTGACTGCACACATGCACACACATAAACCTTTTCTACCACTTCTCTCCTTTAGTATTTCTTTCTATCTCCCTTTTAATATAATGTAGTTCAACATTTATTCATTTGATACTCAAATAAACTGATGAAAAATGACATGAGAGACCCAGAAAAACAATTCATACAACGTCTGTAATTTCATAAATGGAAAAGACAACATCCTTAAAACAAAAGATACTTGCAAAAGCATAAAGAACAAACTTAACTCCAATGAAGAGATAGGAGAAAACACCTCTTCCCATTCCTCTGGAGAGGTGGGAAACAACCCTTATCTTCCATCTTGGAATCAATTCTAAGTATTGGTTCCAAGATAGAAGAGCATTAAGGTCTAGGAAATTAGAGTTAAGTGTCTTGCCCAGAGTCACATAGCTAGGAAGTATCTGAGGCCAGATTTGAACCTGGGACTTCCCATCTCTAAGTTTGGTTCTCAATCTACTAAGCCACATACCTGCCCCCCATGTATAAGACTTTAAAGGAAAAAGAAGTGCTAATTCTTGTGTGTATTTAGAGTGAGCTTTTGCAGTTGAAGAAAAAAGGAATTTTTCTCAATTTGTACCATCATAGTGTCCTAATTCTTTGCCACATCGTTAGCTAATACTATCTATGGTTTACTATACTGGGGCTTCCCCTTTTATAATTCTGTCATCTGCTTTGAATCAAACATTTCACATCAGTAATTCTAAAAGGACTGAAAAAAAATTGCATTAAAGGAGGCATGGGTTTGTGGCCTTGTTGGCATGGGTATTCCCACTAAGGTAGATCATGATCCATCCCTAAAATATGACTCTTACCTAAGCCCTTCCTTACCCTCAACACTGGGGCTCTGCTCAATATATGGTAGGCTTTTTTTTTCTTGCTCTAGACATGAAGAAGATAACAGCAGATGGCATAGGCTTTCCAACTGGTCATCTGTCCCTCTTCTCTGTTGACCAGCCGATGTACTTTTTCTGTCATACATTCCTTTGATGCTATTCTTTATCCCAGTCCTTCATCATTCCTGTTCTTAATGTATTGCTGCCTACTCCTCTAGGTGAAATTCATTATCGGTTCTTCAGAGAACATAACTGTTCTATGACTGTAGTGTTCCATGACACATCCCTTCATAACAACACCTGGAAAAAATGTTGGTATTAAAAGATGGGTCTTTGTTTCAAGCAGAAGCTTTGGATAATTCGAAGGCAACCCAACCCGTTCTTCTACTCCTATTAAACTGGTATGTTTCTGTTTAGGCACATACATATTGCCCCCAGGTGATTCCATTCAAATGGAGCATATATTTTAGCTGGGAGAAAATATAATATTAAGAACTTCTGGACCCAATTCACTCACTGTCTCTCCCTGGTGACTTGCTATTGGTGAGTAAGCCTGGGACCATAATGTCTTTTTGTTTTTTTTAACTCTTACCTTCTGACAGAATCAGCCATCTAGCTGCCCCTAGGACCATAATAATATCATGAGGTGCCCTAGTCAGACTGATCTTTTTATTTCTTCCTCATGGTCTCCTCTATTCTACCTCTACAACATGTCTTGTCCTGCCCTCAATGCCCTTCTCCTCTCTCTCTTCCCCACTCTTTTCCAGATCCTTTTTATGCTTCTCTTCCCTATCAGAATATAAACTCTCTATATGAAGGTACCATTTTTGTTTGGTTGTTATTGTATCCCCAGAATTTAACACAGTACCTGGCATACACTTAAGATATACTTTATCAGGAAATGGAAATCAGAACAACTCTGAGGTACTACCTCACACCTAGCAGATTGGTCAATATGACAGTTAAGAAAAATGATAAATGTTGGAGGGAGTGTGGCAAAATTGGGACACAAATGCATTGCTGGTGGAGCTATGAATTGATCCAAACATTCAGCAATTTTGAATTTTGCACAAAGGGCTATAAAAGAATGCATGTCCTTTGATCCAGCAATACCACTCTTGGATTTGTATCCCAAAGAGATTTTTTTTAATGGGAAAGGTGGCAATCTAGGTGATATGGATGAATATTTACAAAAATATAAATTGCCTAGACAGAGGAAGAATAAACCACCTAAACAACCCCATATCAGAAAAAGAAATTGAACAAGCTATCAAAGAACTCCCTAAAACAAATCCCAAGGTCTAGATGGATTCACAAATGAATTCTATCAAACATTCAAAGAACTAATCCCAATATTATACAAACTATTTGACAGAATAAGCAAAGAAGGAGTTCTACCAAATTCCTTTTACAACACAAATATGATACTGATTCCAAAGCCAGGCAAGTCAAAAACAGAGAAAGAAAACTATAGACCAATCTCCTTAATGAATATAGATGCAAAAATCTTAAATAGGATACTAGCAAAAAGACTCCAGCAAGTGATCACAAGGGTTATTCACTATGACCAGGTAGGATCCATACCAAGAATGCAAGGAAGGTTCAATAATAGGAAGACCATCCACATAATTGACCATATTAACAAGCAAACTGACAAAAATCACATGATTATCTCAATAGATACAGGAAAAGCCTTTGACAAAATACAACACTCATTCCTACTGAAAACACTAGAAAGCATAGGAATAGAAGGGTCTTTCCTAAAAATAATAAAACAGTATATATCTAAAGCCATCAGCAAACATCATCTGCAATGGGGATAAACTAGCAGCCTTCCCAGTTAGATCAGGAGTGAAACAAGGATACTCATTATCATCCCTATTATTTAACATTGTACTAGAAACACTAACAGTAGCAATTAGAGAAGAAAAAGACATTGAAGAATAGGCAACAAGGAGACCAAGCTATCAGTATTTGTAGATGACATGATGGTCTACTTAAAGAATCCTAGAGAATCAACAAAAAAGCTAGTCAAAATAATCAACAACTTTAGCAAAGTTGCAGGATATAAAATAAACCCACATAAGTCATCAGCATTTCTATATATCTCCAACCCATATCAGTAGCAAGAATTAGAAAGAGAAATTCCATTTAAAATCACCCTAGACAATATAAAATATTTAGGAATCTATCTGCTGGGACAAACAGAGGAACTACATGAACACAACTACAAAACACTCTCTACACAATTAAAACTTTCCGATCTAATCTAATCTAGATTCCGATCTAAACAATCGGAAAAACATTGATTGCTCATGGATTGCTCATAGGACAAGCTAACATAATAAAAATGACAATCCTACCCAAATTAATTTATTTATTTAGTGCCATGCTCATTGAACTATCAAAAAACTTTTTATTGAATTAGAAAAAACCAGTTCAATGAGTTCATGTAGTTCCTCTGTTTGTCCCAGCAGATAGAAACAAACATTTATAAAGTGCCTACTATATGCCAGGCACTTTCCTGAACAGTTTCCAGATACTTCAGTGGATCCTCACAACTTAAAAGGGAGATGCTATTATCTTCATTTTGTAGTTGAAGAAACAAGGGCAAATAGAGATTAAGTGACTTATTCAAGGTCACATAGCTAGTAAGTGTCCAAAATTTAAAAAAAAAAATTTTTAACCCTGGTTAAACCCTGGTTGACACTGTTGAATAAAAGCAAGGAAACTATGCTTTTTTGGGTTTGGGGCTGGGGGTAGGAGTGGACGGGAACCTTTTCAACAAGAGAACCTTAGAGAAACTAACCACAGGGAGGTGAATGAGTTAAATCTCTTGCATTTTTATCAAGGGAACAGATAGGGAAGGTCAGCATTGCCAAGATTTTTGTTTAAAAGAAAAAAGGGGCAGGAATTAAACTTTAACTGTGATTACAGAAAAGAACAGGTTCTGGCCTGTTCCTGAGACTTTGAACCAAGCTCCAATATCATTAATCCTTAAAATGGACTAAATAGTTTATAATCCTGTAATGGCTTACAAAAGTAATTCCGAACTCACACTTGCAATTTTAGAAACACCACAACTGCAATAGATTTTTTTGGAAAGGTAATCATGGTTTTCTCTTCATAAGACACACCACTTTGGAGTCATGCATAGAGGGACTATCTTAGAATACAAAGGATCTGATTCAAATTCTGACTTAACACATACTAGCTGTGTGGCGATAGGCAAATCACATAGCATTTCAGTGCTTCACAGGTAACTCTAGGACTATGAGATCTGCCTCGATGGCATAGGAGACAGGATCTGATCAGAGAAGTTTACACACTATGCAAATAAGATCATGAAATCTTAAAATTAAAAAAAAAAACAAAACATCTTAGAAGTTCAGCATTATCATCCTACCATGAAACAATTCCCAAACACAGAAATCTCAGAGTTTGGCAGTCATGTGTCTATTTAGGCACAGAAATTTTATCCTTAGGTGATTTCTTACAAATGAAGCATTTGCCATAGTTGAATGGAAAACACAAAAACAAATCTGGGAAATTACAATAATGATATTCAATAGGGGCAAAGGCAAGGCAGTTCACAGGTTGAAAAAACAAAAAACAATCAAACTATGTAAATCCAGTTATTGGCTAAATAGAGCATGGGCAGCTTGGGGAGGCTAGTAACAATGAAGAGTGCTTAATGGGTGCCAAGATTATAAGAGAAAAGAACAGCTAACAAGTCACAAAAGAATCAGAGCTGGAGGAAACCAGGGAGTCAGAAAGAGGATACAACAGGGCATGACAAGTTCAGACACAGAATAACCCAAAGGAAATGATCCATAGACAGGAAGTCTAGAGGCAATGACCCACTCGGGCTTCTGTCTTTTTCTTGGGATTGTTATATGGCAGGAGCTACTTGTAACAGAGCCAGTCTGAGCCCTACATTCAGGCCATTGTGCCACACAGCATCTTAGGGGGTTCGAGGACCAAGAAAGTCCTAACTCAACTCGTGCTTTGTCATGTACCACTTATGTGACCTTGAATATATCTCAACTTCTCTTGGTCTCAGTTTCCTCATCTGTAAAATGAAAGGATTGGGATAAATGATCTCCAAGTTCCTTTCCTTCTCTAAAACTATGAATGGTTGAGGTAGAGAGTGGAAGTAGACAAAGATTAGGACTCAGTGGTCCTGATAAGAAAATTCTGAAATCAAAGTGTTACAGAGAAGAAAAAAACAACAAGAAATCACTATAATATATCATTTTTATTGTGACTAAATCATTTAGTAGGTTGAATTCTTCCACTAAATTGCTTATTACAATTATGTGTTCTTTTAATTGCTTCATTCCTCCAAAGGGCAATGTCAAAACTGTAAAGGCTAAAACTGTCCTTGGAAATTTGGTTCACATGGAAGGATTTGCCCTGAGGAATTTCAAAAGGAATTTCATAAAGAAGTCAATTTATCCTCCCTGTCAACTTAGTAGCACATATTGTTTCCTATAAGTTTTGTCATAAGCAATCAATCCTTTTCTCTGCCCTTAAAAAATCTTGAGTCATTGATTCTTATAAAGTATAAGATGGGAAGAATTTATGACCAAACAAGAGAGAGAGAGAACATTAAAAGATATGAAATGAATAATTTTGATTATATTAAATTAAAAGGTTTTGTACAGACAAACCCAGTGCAAGTCAAAATTAGAAGGGAAACAATAAAATTGGGGGGGGACATTTTATAAATTTCTGTGGTACCTAGTGCAAACATAACATTATCGAAATAGGTTTTGATCAAGGACACATGTAAAACCCAGCGGAATTGCATGTTGGCTATGGGAGGGGTCAGGAGGGGGGGGGGAGAATATGATTCTTGTAATCAAGGAAAAATATTCTAAATTGACTAAATAAAATAAAAAAAGAAATTTCTGTGATAAAGGCCACATTTCTCAAATATATAGAGAGCTAAATCAAATTAATAAGAATATAAGTCATTCCCCAACTGACAAATGGTCAAAGGATGTGAATAAGAAGTTTCCAGATGAAATCAAAGCTATCAATAATCATATTAAAAAGTTCTAATTCCCTCTTGATTAGAGAAATGCAAACTAAAACAACTCTGAGGTATCACCTCACCTTTATCAGATTATCCAATTAGATAATAAAGGAAATGATAAATGTGGCAAAATTGGGACACCTATGCATTGCTGGTGGAGTTGTGAAATGATCCCAGCATTCTGGAGGGCAATTTGTAATCATGCCCAAAAGCCTATAAAACAATACATACTCTTTGACCAGTAATACCACTCATGGGTCTGTATCCCAAAGAGATTTTTAAAAGGGGGAGGGGAGGGTTAGGACCTACTCATACAAAAAAATATTTATAGCTGCTCATTTTGCAATGGCAAAGAATTGGAAACTAAAGTACTATCCATCAATTGGGGAATGGTTGAACAAACTGTGATAATATGATGGTGATGGAATACTATTGTACTGTAAGAAACAATGAAGAGGATGATTTCAGAAAGAGCTGGAAAGACCTATATGAACTGATTCAGAGAGAAATAAATAGAACTGGGAGAACATTATACACACTAACAGCAACATTGAGTAATGATCAACTATGATAGACTTAGCTACTATCAGTGATACAAAGATATAGGACAATTCTGAGGGGCTTATGAAAAAGAATGCTATCACCTCTAGAGAAAGAACTGTTGAAGTAGGAATGCAGATAAAAGCATATGATTTTTCCCTTGTTTATTTGGTTATGTGTTTTAGAGTTTGGAGTTTTAGAAGATTATTCATTTTTTTAAATGAACAATATGGAAATATATTTTGCATGATAATACATATATAATGCAGATCAAATTGCTAGCCAGGTCCTGGAAGGGGGAAAGGAAGGAGGGAGGAAGACAATTTGGATCATATAAATTCAGAAAACGTACGTGGAAATGTATTACATGTAATTGATTAAAAAAAAAAGTTTTTTTTTAAATAAAGAGGGAAAGGACCTACTTGTACAAAAACATTTATAGCTGCTCTTTTATGGTGGCAAAGAATTAGAAATTGAGGGAATGTCCATCAATGGGGAATGGCTGAACAAATCATGGTACATGTTGGTAATGGAATGTGTGCTATAAGGAATGATAAGTAAGATGATTTCAGAAAAAGCTGGAAAGATCTGCAGGAACTGATGCAGAGTGAAATAAGCCAACAGGGAGAACATTGTGCATAGTAACAGCAATATTGGACAATGATTATCTGTGAAAAAACTTGACTATCCTCAGCAATGTCTGGGACAATCCTGGAAGATGATGGAGCATACTCTCCATATCCAGAGAAAGAACCATTGGCGTTGTCTTTCACATTAGTGTATTTACAGTTTTATTTTGGGTTTTGATTATATATCAGTGAGCTCTTACAATAATGACCATTATGGAAGTATGCTTTACATGACAATAAAAAAATGAAAAAAAAAATAGTATGCTTGTGAATGGCACCCTGTGAAAACTTAGGGCATAGACAAGAGTCTGGGAACTGTAAATGAGAAAAGAACATTCAAAGACAGACTCCCTTTTCATTTTTTTTCCAGACTCCCTATTATTAACAAAAAAGGTTATAATCCTATCATGAAAAGTAGGAGTAACATATCCTTTGAAAGATATAAAATAACAAGGCCATGGATTTATAGCTGGAAAGGAGTCTCTTAAGTCATTTAATATAAATTCCCGTTCATTTTAGAGATGATGAAACTGAGGTCTAGAGGCACTGAGCAATTAATTCTAGGTCACAAAGGACATAAGTAACAGAGACAGGATTTGAATCCAGATCCTCTGACACCAGATTCCCCAGAAGGTCTCCCCAGGATATAAGATCACTTGGGTCTTACATGTCATTACATGTACCATATGCTATTAGTTAAAGGATCTATTTTGGTCATAACAGGCTTTCATTACTCTCATATATGATATGTTAGGTACAGAGTTTGTATAGAACTTCCTTTTTTCAACTTGCATTTTAATTTAGTGGTGAACAAATATGTTATTTCTATCTATCCCTCTGACATTTACTAGGCAAGTCACTTACCCTCTGTCCCCTTCTGTTGTCTGCCCATTTGTAGGCTGAGCCATAATGACTCCCATTGGGTCAAGTTAAACAGTTAATGCTTGTGCCAGTCTCCATGCTGGTGCCAATCACTTAGCTTCAGACAGAAGACTCATGGTTCACTTTCCCAACAAGAAACTTCTTTAGTGTCTATTGCGTTGAATACACATAAATAGTCTTCATAAATAGACATTCAATAGTCTTAAGCCTCAGCTTTCTCAAAAATGGAGCTAATAATAGTACCCACCTCACAGGTTGTGGTAAGGATAAAACAGCAGAGACTGACGTGTAGTAAAAGTAATATAAAGGTTTGCTGTTGTTTGTTGTTCAGTCATGTCTGACTCTGCAATCCCATTTGAGATTTTCTCAGCAGAGATACTGGAGTGGTTTGCCGTTTCCTTCTCTGGCTCTTTTTTTAAATAAGGAAATTGAAGCAAACAAGGTTAAGAGATTTGCCCAGGGTCACCCAGCTAATATGTTTCTGAGACTGGACTTTAATTCAGGAAGATGAGTCCTCTTGACTCCAGTCAGTGCTCTATCCACTGTACCATCTAGCTACTTGATAATAATAGAAATGTAGAGGACCTTCAATGAACACCTAGTCCAATTCCTTCATTTTAGAAATGAGGAAGCTGGAAATTTTAAGTGGCTTGTCCAAAGTTGTAAAGATAGTAGTAAGTAGAGCTATGATTCAGACCTAGATTGTCTTACTCCAAATCTGGTGTTTTGTCTTTAAGACTGAAAATATTCCTATGATCCATAACTTTCTAAGTTGGTTTTATTTCTTAGTCATTAGCAAAGTCCTTGTTGGAAAACCCAATTTTTATTTTAGGTGTATTAAGGCAAAGAAAGAGGGAGGTTGTTTACACCAAAGTCAAGCCCACAAATAGCAGTAGTGGGTTGTAAGGGTTGTTCCCTCCCACTTCCAAAAGCTCTGGCCACTAAAGGCCATTTCTTAATGTTGACAGAGGAAAGAAAGAAAACCCTAAGATAGGGTAGTGGTATGATTCTGAGAACTGGTTTCCTCTCTGTGTCAGAGTCATTTCTTTCCATCTTATTACAAAAAATATCATCAAATCATGCTCTGTCAAGTCATAGGAGGGCTCTGTTGGCCCAACATCAACTGAATTTAAAGATAGACAATGGTTTGGTAACCCCCCCCTTGACTGGATGACATCTAAGATTTCTGTTATGACTAAAAAAGTCTATTTACTAACAACCCATCCCTGGGGAGATAGGATCCTGAGAAAGAATATGATTTCTATTTTGTAAAAGGTAAAAATGGCTTATCTAAACTTCTAGGTAGGTGCCTGGGAAATTATGAAAGAAAGAAAGATATTCCTGATTGGGTCATCCAAACAGACACCAAGGACTGACTTGACTTCTGGGAAGTTTGTATGGAAGAGGAATATTTTGGACATGACTATGATGGAAAATATTCTGGGAAGGTAATAGCTTTGAGAGGGTGTTTGTACCTTAATCGAGGTAGTGGTTGGTATTGGAGAAGTAGAGGAGTAAGTCACATTGGGAGAGGGCAATTCTGGAGCCTAGTTCTTCCCTCATATATTATGTTCTTGGGCGAGTGGCAACTCCAGCACCTTTATCTATAAAATGGGTATAATACTTTGCCTGCCTGAGAGAACAGAACTGGATAATCTCTCAAGATCCCTTTGTGTCTGTTCATTCATTCCTTTATTGTTGATTTATTAGGCACCTTCTATGTGGTAGGGACTATTCTGGGTGAGCATGGGGGATTACCAAGACAAAACCCAAAACAATTCATACCCTCAAACACATCACCTTTTCCTGAGAATAGGGTAAAAGACTTTGTATAAGTGAATACAAAGCAATTGCTGGTGAGGTCGGGAAGCTGCTGGGAAGTACAACTGGGAATATAGGCCTTCCTTATGTAGGAGGTGATGCTTGAATTGATCCTTGAAAGATGCAAGGAATTCTAAGTGAAGGAGAAAGGGGACTGCAATACAGGCATGGCAGGCAGAGTTTGTGCAAACGTCCATGACCAATAAAGTTTTTTATACATGTCACTCATTGAGGCAATAGTACCTCAAGGGAAACATTTTAGCTTCATCTGTAAACTACAATAGTGATAGCAAAACACAATGGAGACTTGTTTCTTTAGAAATCTTTGTCCTTTTAAAACCAAAACTTCTCTGGCATAAATCTGGTTTTGAATAGATTTTAAATGACAAACTGATTTGACAACAGGGCTTCCCCCTCCACCCTCCTTAGCCAAAAACACACTATTGGTTAAAAGAATGATAAACTCAAGCAAATTCAAAGTGCTCCCTTAACTTGTCAGATTTGATTAATTCATGAAATGTGAAAGTAGTACAGAGAGGTGAAAAAGCCATTTATAATCTGTTTACCTGCCTGGATTAAAGTGAGATTAAAAAAAACAAACTTGTGTGAAGAATGAGAAAATACTCTTCTCCTCCTCTATATTAATTATATAGTTTTATTTCCCCATTAAAAAAAATATCATTCTAGGGGCAGTTAGTGGTTCAGTGGATTGAGAGCCAGGCCTAGAGGCACGAGGTCCTGGGTTCAAATCTAGCCTCAGACACTTCCTAGCAGTGTGACCCTGGGCAAGTCACTTAACTCCCATTGTCTAGCCCTTATTGTTCTTTTGCCTTGGAACCAATACACAGCATTGATTCTAAGATGGGAGGTAAGGGTTAAAAAAATTTATATATATATATATATATATATATAATAAAATTCTATTTGAGCTATATGATTTGAGGTTATGTGACAGTGAAAGGCACCATGGAATAGTTTGTAGAGGATCAAAGCTTTAGAGAGCTGGGTTCAAATTCTCTAGTCACACACACTGACCATGTGACCTTGACAGGTCACTTAAGTTCTCCAAGCTCTGTTCAACTCTCCAGGGTTCAAAAAAAGTGCTAATTTTTTTTTTAAAACCCTTACCTTCCGTCTTGGAGTCAATACTGTGTATTAGCTCCAAGGCAGAAGAGTGGTAAGGGCTAGGCAATGGGGGTCAAGTGACTTGCCCAGGGTCACCCAGCTAGGAAGAGTCTGAGGCCAGATTTGAACCTAGGACCTCCCATCTCTAGGCCTGGCTCTCTATCCACTGAGCTACCCAGCTGCCCCCAAAAGTGCTAATTTTTATTGATAAAGGAAATTCCTCACCAGAGATCCCCACACTAATTGAATCATGAGTCTAGTTTCTATTCCCTCAATTAATAATAGCTAACATTTACACAGGATAACTAGATAGCATAGTGGATAGAGTGTCAGGTAGACTTATCTTCCTAAGTTCAAATCTGGCTTTAGGTGCTTACTTACTATGGCCCATTTAACCCGATTTGTCTCGGTTTCCCCATCTATAAAATAAGCTGGAGAAGGAAATGGTAAGCAAACCCTACATGAGGTCATAAACACTCAGATGCAACTTAACAACAACATTTACTCTTGTTTTACAGAATGACTTCCATCTATGTTCTTATTTGATCCTTATAATAATCTTGTGAAATAGGTAATATAAATATTATGACTCCCATATTTCATCACACTGCAGAAGGAAAAGATAAGGAGCATTAACATTTTCAAATGTTCAAGTATGTAGCATAAAATCTTTAGGGTCATTTCAGCCATTCGAAACACTTGCCTTACATATTTACTTTTAATTTTTTTGAAATAGTTAATTTAAATTAAATTTTATTTCAATTTTTATGAAACTAGGAGCTTATCATAATACCTGTGAACAAATGCTTCTAATACCTGAATTCAATTATTCAACCTCTGAAAAGAATCTAATTTTATTATATCTTTTAAGAATTCTAATATTCTTTTAGCCTGCCTTCAACAAGGGGTTCCAAACAATTCTTTTCCTGCCTCCTCTGTTTCTGATTCTTGGGTTCTCCTGACTTTGTCAAACATAGAGCGGCCAATATTAAAATAATGATGATGCCCATCTTTGGTTTTGATTTGCCTGGAATATTTGAGTAATTATCACAATTTTCCACTTGGTCTAAATATTTGCAGAGCTTGGATTTTAATGATCTCCTACATTCCTTTTTGGTAGAAGAAGAAGATCCCTCCTCTGAGGGTGTGCTTTGACTACCCTCACAAAAATTTCCCCATGCCACAAACATTGCCCCAAATCCTGCCATTAAAAATTAATTCTGCGTGTATGCCCCAAGGAAATCAAAGACAAAAGGAAAAGTCCTCTATATACCAGCATATTCATTCATCATTTTTTTATGAAAGGAAAAAAACTAGAAACAAAGAGTGTGCTCATCTATTGAAGGGTGGTTAAATTAGCCACGTTAAATGAGGAATGGAATATTAATGTATCATAAGAAATGGTGGAAAGGACCAGTTCAGAGACACATAAGAAGATTCATATGGACTGAGGCAGAGCAAAATAAACAGAAACAGGAAAATATATCCAAGGAATATAAGCATGTCAAGAAAAACAACACAAATTATCAATAAACAAAATTATCAAAATAATTCCTCAACCCGTAAGCTAGAGCTCAAAGCCCTTTTGTGGTTCTACAGAAGAAAACGGGTAGAAAAGATATGTGGGTTACTAGAAAAGGGCTACTCAGTTTCATAAGAAAAAGTATATATTTTTGAAATTAACAGAAGGGCCTTAGAGATCACCATAGCCTATATTCTAACTTAACTCAGGAAAGGTAAACAATAAGGCAACCAACTCGAAATAGATGCAAAGATAGATATTAAATCCAGAGGTGAAAGGTGAATCAGGTGAAAAAGAATACAGAATGAGACAAGTTGTTTTCAGACACAATGTGGAAATTTACTTTGTGTAACTATATTTGTTACAAGAGAAAGCTTTTTTTTTTTTGGCAAGGTAGAATTAATAATAGGAATTATTGATACTAAAAAAAGGGAGGGGAGAAAGAAAAGGAAAATTATCAATTATTTATTTAAGATAAACAGAAAAGACAAAAGTTCAGAGGATCATAGACAAGCAATGAAGTGATTAAATCAAGTCCTATGTGAATTATGGGGAAAAAATACCTCTATATAACAAAAATTAGTAGATTCCTTCTTTGTTTTTCTTTACAGATTGAAATATTTGTGTTGGTTGATTTTTATTATGTTCATAATAAAGAGGAAAAAATTAAATTTGAATAGTAAAGCTGATTATAATCTAGGAAACAATTATGATTTTATAATCATTAAGAAACCAATAAGCAGAAATATATTTTCTGATACTTAAATCAACACATATGCGATAAAATGTGGGTATGAATGCAAAAAAATTGAATTTGACAAAGGAGTTTTTAGAATTAATGTCATAAAAAAGAAAAAATCCTTAGCAATATGTTATAGGTATGTAACAGACTTATGAAACTTTGGAAACTAGCTGGAACTGGAAATATAAATCTTATGTAAAAGGGTAAAAGAGTTAGGGAGGGAGATAGACGGTACAGTGGAGAGTGTGCTGGACCTAAAATTATGAAGACTTCAATTCAGATTTGACCACAGACACTTGCTAACTGCACGACCCTGGGTAAGTCACTTAACCCTGTCTCAGTGTCTGTCAAAGTCTGTCAAATCAGCTGGAGATGGAAATGAATATACTTGCCAGGAAAACCCCAAATGGGTTCACAGAGTCAGACATGACCGAATCAATTGAACAACAGAGGAGTTACAGCTGTAAGGAACCTTAGAAGTCATCTTATTTGGGCCATCGACTACAATTAGAGCAAGATAACCTGGGCTATGCAACAGGCTGACGTAGAGGTTAGGGGTGCTGTTCTCCTGCCTGGAGAACATCTGCTTTTGACAGTGACACCCTCTTAATGAGTCACTCTCTCTCAGTGTCTTTAAGAAGGTGGCTCAGTAGACTGGGATCCAGGCCTAGAGATGGGACAGTTCTGGGTTCAAATCTAGTCTTAGATACTTCCTAGTTATGTGACCCTGGACAAGTCATTTAATCCCCAACTGCCTAGCCCCTACTGCTCTTTTGCCTTGGAAGTAATTCTATTCTGAGATGGAAAGTAAGTGTTAAAAAAAAAATGCCAGCTCACCTGGCCTAATCACTACAAATTCTCAATAATAGTGTTAATAATTTCTTCTAGATTTTCAAAGACAATTCTCTATTTGAATTATTTTTCTATGTAAATTGAGGGGGCAGCTGGGTGGCTCAGTGGATTGAGAGCCAGGCCTAGAGATGGGAGGTCCTGGGTTCAAATTTGACCTCAGACATTGCCTAGCTATGTGACCCTGGGCAAGTCACTTAGCCCCAATTACCTAACCCTTACCACTCTTCTGCCTTAGAACCAATACACAGTATTGATTCCAAGACAAAAGGTAAGGATTAAAAAAAAAAAGTAAATTGATAGGGAAATCCTAAAACATAACTTCTCTCTTCCTCTCATTATTTTCCCTTCAAATTTGTCATAAATAAGTATAATAAAAATAATAAAATAAATGCTATGTTAAATAAAATAAAAATCAATTTACTGATTTCTGGTTGTTATTATTAACATCTAGAAGAAGTGACACGGAGTGAAAAAATACTGAATTTAGAATCAGCCCCATGTTGATTCCTGGTTATACAACTTACTCTCTGTGTGACCTTGGGCAAGTATTTAAAGTTCTCTCTGCCTTAGTTTCTTTATGTGTAAAACAGAGAGATTGGATTAAACTACCTTTAATGTTCATGAGGACAGAGTATCGGGCTCGAACTCAGGAAGACTCTAGTGACTCAGCTCTTTCCTTTTCAGGGAAGCCTCAATGACAGGCGACCTCTATAAATCTGGAGGAAATCCAGTGAGAAAGGATTAGAAGGGGACAGGCTATGACAACAAACAGATGATCCTGTATTTGATTCTGGAGGCCATAAGGAGCCAGTGAAGTTTACTGAAATGGGGAGGAGAGGGAATGACATGGCCAGACCTCTGCTTTGGGAAGATCAGTTTGATAGCTGAGTGAAGAATAGATTGGAATGGAAGACACTGGAGGCAACACCAGCATACTACTGCAATAGTCCCTTTGAGAAGCGATGAGGGCTTACACCAGGGTGGTGGCCTCAGTGGAGAAAGAAGGGAGCTTAAATAAGAACTGTACAAAGGGAGAAACAGCAGGACTTTGTAACTAATTGGATATAAGAATTGTGGGAAAGAGTGAGGAGTTGGAGATGACACCTAGGTTGGGAGCTTGAATGACCAGGAGGACAGACGGGGCTCATTGTAGAGAGGAGAATTGTTTTGGCTATTTAACTTGGCTTCAATTTGTCTTTTACACATTGCATTTCTTGACCAGCGAATTGTAACACCATCATGTACTTGGCATATATCATTAGCCCAAGTGCTTATCCAGGACTAGAGGGCTTTCTTGTAGGCACCTGGGCACAAACCAAATTCTGAGGTTTCCTGGGGGAATTGGATACGGACATGAGCCAAAAAGATTTAATTTAAAATCATTTAAACTGAGAGGTGGGGTTCTGGGTCATGGATTACTTATTTGTATATAGCCCATGCATTACTTATATAGCTGTTTATTTTTTACGTGGGCCTTTGATTTCTTTGGGAAGCTAGCCCTTACTGCTTTTCTGTCTTGGAACCAATTTACAATACTGATTCTAAGATGGAAACCAAGGTTTAAAAAGAATTCATTGAGTGATTATTATGTTTTAGGCACTGAGCTAAGCTCTGGGGTACAAAGAAAGGCAAAAGACAGCCCCATGCTCTTAAGGAGCTCACAGTCTAATGAGGAGTCAGTGTGCAAAGGATAGACAAGATAAATGTATTTAGACAGGACTGTGCAAAAATGGGCAACATCTAGAATAAACTGATGATGATCAAAAGATGAAAGGCAATAGCATGAAAGGGGATCAGCAGCAACAAATGACACTTGAAAACTGAATAATGAAGTTGACAGAAAAAAATAGATCTGAGAACTCAAAAGCATTGCCTTGTAGAGTCATTTAGCGCAAAAATAAAATAGTTTTATATGTTTTAGTGTCCTCCAAGGATATGCCTATATTTCTATTCATAGTGGAAGAGCAATTGATGTTCATGATGATTATCTGAGTCATCAAAAAAACTTAGGTTATCTTCAATGTGCTCTGTTTAAAAAGGCAGAGGGTGGAGATATTTCATTTTTAAAAGATTCCAATTTCAAATCATTAATATAAAAAATGATTTGCCACTTCAAGGAATGTTTCAGTTACCTGGAAAATTATCTTAATTATTTCTGGGCTATTGTGAATACTTTGCATTTTCTTCATTTTCTATAGGGTGAAATAAGAGTTGGGTTATACCTGATATTTACATCTTTATGCTGCCATGTTAACAAAGGCATGGCATACGTGCCCTGGCATGTGGAAGGGGGCTACTGTAAACCTCAAAATTTCTCAGACTTATGAATGTTAGGGGTCCCCCCCATTGGGGAATCTTCTACTTTAAAAAAAATTCCCTAGCAGATAGTGAGAATTCTACTTGAATGTGAGGGCTCATTGCCTTAGGAATATCCCTACTCCACCCTACTTAGGACTGCTTTAGGACAGAGAGCTCCTTGAGAACAATGAAAAGTACTTTGATCCATGCTTATGGAAGGGACAGGAAGTTCTTTAAGTCATGACTGTTTTAGAATTGATACAATGGGATACTAAGTACCTATAAAGGTGGGGCAACTTGTAAACTACTTAAACCTAAAAGGGTGATAACTTATTCAGAGGTTTTTTCTAATGAAATTTGTCGACACAGCAGCATTTTTTTCCTGACTTACTAAAGAGATTAAAACTACTCAGCTGTGAATTCAAAATGGGCGGTCCTTTAGAAACATCTACAGTGATTGGTAGATGTAAGGACTTAGGGGAGGTGACAGAGAAGATTTTGCCCTTAAAAATAAGAGCTCAGGGAAGAGCTGAAAAGTCATTCTGAAACATTCAGATTGGAGAGACTCATTCTGAGGAGACTGATTCTGAAACATTCAGATGGAGGAGGGAGCTGGTGAAAGCAGCTGAGATGCTGCTGGCCTGGTGTCATTAGAAATCCTTACTTAGACAGATCTTATGGTGAGTTATAAAAAACTGACTGATTTCTCTTTTAAGGCTCAGGTCTAGGCCATGTTGGCTTGAGGCCCTTCATACTTATCCCTTTCTTACTCTCTCTCTCTTTCTTTGATTACTCATTGTATTGTTAATTAAAATCTCTATAAAACCCAATTGACTTGGGTATTTGAATAACTGGGAATATTTCCCTGGCGACCACCTTATATTTGATTTTAAAACCCAAGACACTGTAGTGAAACATATTTCTGCGGTCAAATTTACTCACCCTCTCTTATATCTATCACAATTTATATCTTCCACTATTTTAATCACTACAGTTTAAGACCTCAACCATTTTAAATCTCACACTGCTCTTTTCCCCCTGTCCATTGATATGAGGACATTTTTTGCATGCCCTGCACCTCTGTCCAGTCACCCAAAGGGAGCACTTGCCACCCTCCACTCTCTGGGGTAATGCAGAGGGCTCACAGGAAACTTGAAGGTATAGTTTGGGCACGCAATCTCTAAAAGGTCCATCAACACTGTTGTGTAGAATGCCTGTATAGGATTTGGTGATCCTGATATCTATAGCTATGAAGACTTAGATATAAGCTGTGTTTGGACATTTTTCAGAGTAAACTCTGAATTGAGGAAATAATCATCTCTATCAAAGAGAGTGATATTTGCTATGTTAGAGGGTTAGCCTCTAAGACTAGACCTGGTTCTTATGAGCTCAGGTCTTGGGGGCATTGGGCCATGGCTAACAACAGTTACACCTCTTACAAGTTTCTGTACCATGTGTTGGGAAGGGTTCTTTCAACTCCATAATCTTCTGAATCGTGGCTTTAAGAAGAAATTGAGACTTTGTAGCTGGGATCCTAGAGAATATTTTTCTCTCTCCCTTTTTGGCACTAACATCTATGGATTTTTTTTTTCAGAATACTTTTTAGTGCTGTTCTGAGAGAGAAGCCAAAAGGTAGCAATTCCCCTTTGTAAAGGCTGCTCAAGCTGCTTCTATGCTTTAGGGGGAATACCAAGGCATGACAGGCCAAGCACCTAGTGAAACATGGGAGTGGGCAAATACATTTGGGATGGTTCCAATTTAGTGTGGGAGGCAGGAGAAAGAAATTATTCTCCTGTCTTCCAACAATGAGTAATACTAAAGAGCTACACTCTTTTGATTGAATGAACTTTTACCTAAACATCTAGAGTAGCAAATTTTCATCTTAAACAGCAACATGATATAGTGGATAGAGTGTTGGACTTATAATCAGGAGACCTATTTGGGTTTTGCCTCACACATTTACTAGCTCTGTGGTCATATATAAGTTACTTAACCTGAGAGTGGTAGCTTGTCCTAGTAGAAATGGCACTGGTCTTGGAATCAGGAAGAGACATGTTCAACTCCTACCTCAGATACTTAGTAGTCATTAATTCTAGACAAGTCACCTAACCTGCCTATCCCTCAGTTTCACAATTTAGAAAATGAGGGTATTGAGGGGATAGCTAGATGGCTCAGTGGATTGAGTGTCAGGCCTAGAGACTTGACCCTGGGTTTAAATCTATTTTTATACAGTTTCTAGCTGTGTGACCCTGGGTAAGTCATTTGACCCCCATTGCCTAGCCCTTACCACTCTTCTGCCTTTAAACCAATGTATATGGATTCTAAGATGGAAGGTAATGATTTAAAAAAAAATAAAGGGCTTGGATTACATGGCCTCTAATATCCCTTCCAGCTCTAAATTGTATGCTCAGTTTCCTCATCTGTAAAATATCAGTAATAATGATACTTGGGACAGCTAGGTGGCTCAGTGGATAGACAGCCAGACTTGGACACAAGTCTGAAGGCCAAATCTGATGTCAAACTCTTTCTAGCTGGGTGATCCTGGGCAAGTCATTTAATAACATTTACCTAGCTCTTATCACTCTTCTACTTTGGAATGAATAATTAATATTGATCTTAAGACAGAAGTTAAAGGTTTAAAAAAGATACTTGCATTAGCCATCTTATAGAATTATTGTTGTGAGGATTATTATTGTTGTGAGAATTATTGTTGTGTGTTTTTAATAAACCTTAAAGGAATTTGGAAATAGTAGTTCTTACTAAGAGAAAGAATGAGACAACGATTACTATTGTGCAAGATCTATCATCTCAGATTTAAATTGTAGCTTTGTGACTAACTTGGAACTTATTGAATAAATTGTTTCACTTTCTGGTCTCCCAGTAGATGAGAAAACAATATTTGTTCTTTGTATCTAAGGGCTAATGGAGCATTCTGAGCTCTTTGAAGAAGATAGTGTTAATATATTGGCTGTATCATAAGAGTTGATTTACAAAGGGAAAAAACAACAAAAAAGATTTTAAAAAATTTAGAAAGCAGTCTCAAAACCTTTTATCTAGGTAAAAATGAGCATAAGAAGTTCTATAACAAGTAATCTCACCTTGTGATTAAAAAGGGATTTTAATAACCTTCTTACAAAGCTCTTCATCTAAAAGGTCTTACCATCATAGGAATTAGAGCTGGAAGGGCCATAGAACTCATCTCATTATCCCACCCCTTCCTGGTACAAATGACAAAAATAAAATCCCTAGAGATGAAGATAGTTGCCCATATAAAACTTGGACATTAAAGCATTGTTGGTGGAGTTCTGAACTGATCCAACCATTCTGGAGGGTAACTTGGAAGTATGCCCAAAGGGTCTTTCAACTGAACATACCCTTTGATCCTATGACACCACTACTGGATCTGTATCCTAACGAGATAATAAAAAGGGGGGAAGAACCTCCTTGTACAATTATATTTATAGCAGCTCTGTGGTAGCAGAGAAGTAGAAATTGAGGAGATGTCCATCAACTGGAGAATGGCTAAACAAGTTGTGGTATATGTTGGGAATGGAATACTACTGTGCTATGAGAAATGATAAGCAGGATAATTTCAGGAAAAGCTAGAAAGATCACAGAGTGAAATACGCAGAACCAAGGGAACAATGTACACAGTAACAGCAATTTTGTATGATGATCAACTGTTAAAACTTGACTACTCTCAGTGATACAATGACCCAGGATAATTCTAATGGACTTATGACAAAGAATGCTATCCACCTCCAGAGAAAGAACTGTTGGCGTCAGATGCAGATCAAAGTATACTATCTTTCACATCAGTTTATTTGTGGATTTATTTGGAGGTTTTGACTTTGTATGAGTGTGCTCTTACAACAAAGACCAATGTGGAAGTGTGTTTTGCAGGATAATATATGTATGGCCCATCTCTGAGTGGGAGGTGGGAAGAGAAGAAGGGCAGGAGATGGCTTGGATCTTATAATTTTGGAAAACGTTTTGAAAATTATTATTCATGTAATTGGGAAAATAAAATGTCCTTGATTTAAAAAAAGATAGTTGCTCATAGACACAGATAATAATTGATAGAGTGAGGTTTGGGCTTCTAAAAAATGGGGCCTATAAGAAGAATGTCAGGGATTTTTAAAGCTCAAAATAAACTAAGGTTGGCAATATATAAGTCCTTCTGACTGCAAATCTAGTACTATTTCCAAAGAACTCTTATTCTAGGTTAGTTTAAATTGGGCAAGTGGAATGTGGGCTAGGTACTGTGAGAGGATAAAAAGAAAGGAGAAAAACACAACTTTCTGATTAATCAATTCAAATAGATCTATGAACTTGTCAATTTAAGAGCTCCCTCAAAAGATGCAAATCAAAATCATCCATGGCTGCCCATCAAAAGGGAGCTTCTCCCCTGACCTCACAGAAATTTTGCCCCATGAAATCCACCCAACATGCTGAAGGTTTTCCTTACTTTCTCCTGACATCAAGAGGTTTCCAGTAGAATTCTCTAACTATTCTTTTGTTCTGCTTTCCTCTCATTACTAAATCAACCCATTTTCTCTTTTATCCTTACTTTTTTGAGTTCTGTTGGTGGGTTATATATCATTCACACCCTGACCAGTAGGGTTTAAATACTGTAGGTCCTTTGATTCCTCTGGCTAAATATGTTGGACCAACTTGGCCATTTTTTGTTTTTTTGCTAAGAAGCACATGTCCTTGATATTCTGAAAGATGAATGGCTTCATCAGTGTGGGCGTGCCTACTGGTATTATGCTGTTGTATGCTACAAACCAACTGAACAAAAGGAGAAATTAGATGAAGAGTTCTGGAAACAGACCATAGACCTGTCATGGAGTCATGATAGACTAATAGAAAACTACAACTCTATTGATGCTTGCTTTAGCTCTCTTCTTCCTTCAGACTTAGGGCAACCAATCAACTCTTTATTCAGTGCGAATTTCATTTTTCCAAAGTGGGAGGAAGCCATAAAGGGAACTGCTATTCTGGACATGATTCTGACCAAAAGGAAGAACTAGTTCTTGAAGTAGAAGTGATGAAAACTTTAAGAGGAAGTGACAACTACATCTTAAAATTTGTGATAGAAAAGGACATAATCTAACTCATACCCTAGATTTTGAGACTACAGATTTCAAAGAATTTAGAGAACAAATGGATAAAATTCCATATCCCAACACTCCACAGTCCAAGAGATATGGGAAGTTTTCAAAACTGAAATTCTAATAACACAAACAAATTATTTTCATAAGGAGTAAAAGAGGAAGATGTCTAAAGAGACTGATGTGAGTACACAGAGAACTTGATTACCATCTTCCTTATATTTTTTTTAAACCCTTCCCTTCTGTCTTAGAATTGATACTAAGTATTGGTTCCAAGGCAGAAAAGTAGTAAGGCCTACACAATGGGTGTTAAGTGACTTGCTCAGGGCCACATAGCTAAGACATGTCTGAGGCCATATTTGAACCCAGGACCTCCCATCTCCCGACAGGGCTCTCTATCTACTAGCTTCTATTCTTAAAAGACAATCAGAGGCAGGTAAGAGCAGAGGCATATAAATGAAGGATGGGGCCTATAAGAAGAATGTCAGGGATTTTTAAAGCTCAAAATAAACTAAGACTGGAAATATATAACATTGTTCCAGCATCTGAAACCTCCTTACAGACAGCCTATAGTATGTACTGTAGGTAGAGAGTCTGCTTTAAAGTGAAGAAGTCTGGGGTTCAAGCAGACTTTTTTAAACTATTGGTTGAATTCCTAGCACTTAATATAGTACCTGTATATATTAAGCACTTATATGTTTATTGATTGATTGATTGACCACTTCTTAAGAAATTAAAAGACAAAACAAAACATAACCTGATATCACTCATTTTGGATTTCTGGTTTATGCTTGCTTGGATTCCATGGATTCTTCCCTTTCTTTCCCTCAAAAACATAACATGTCTGAAAGTGATCTCATCATCTTCCCACCAAAGATTATCTTTCTTCCCAGCTTCCCTATTTATGTTGATGTTGTTCCTTTTCACTCAAAGCTCAAAACCTCAGTTATTTACTTATTTATTTTTAAAAGCCACACTTCTGTCTTAGAATGAATACCAAGTATGGTTTCAAGGCAGAAGAGCGGTATAAGATTTAAATTAATATTCAATAACTCCAAGTATTATATTTTATAAGGTTTATTAATAATCATTTGAAGTAGAAAGAAAATAAACTAAAAGAAGTAGAAGTTCAAACCTAATTAACAAAAAGTAAAACCACATATGTAGATTCTCCTGCCTGGCATAAAGCCAGCTTTCCCAGCCACAAACAGGGGAAGAGAGAGAAGATGGAGCTACACTCACAACTTTATCTCCAAAATGTAAGGATATAACCTGAAAAGGAAGCTGGGAAAGAAAGTTTTAGGGAGCAAAATTCTAATTATACAGAGGTAAAGGCTAAGAAATGGGATCATATGACTTGTCCAGGGTCACTGGTGTCTAGGAAGTGTCTGAGGCCAGATAACCTCAGTTATTTTTTAATCTTCCTTCTTTATCATATCCCATATCAAATCAGGTGGCAAATCCTATTGAACTATATTCTGTGGGCATCCCTACTGTCACTTTTTACACTGACATCTCACCCCTTAAATTAAGGCCCTCATCAACTCCTGTCTAGATTATTGTAAAAATCTCCTAATTGCTTCCAGTCTTATCCTATTTCACTCTTCACACCATTGCCATCATAATCTTCTTAATGTACAGGTCTTATCATGTCATTTCCCTATTCAAAAACCTCCTGTGGCTCCCCATGTTCTATAGATAAAGACATGAGCTCTTTAGGCTATAATCCATCACTTGGCAACAGTTTTGTTTCCTACTATTGCTCTTTCTCTCTCTCCCTCTCTCTCTCTCCCTCTCTCTCTCTCCCTCTCTCTCTCTCTCTCTCTCTCTCTCTCTCTCTCTCTCTCTCTCTCTCTCTCTCTCTCTCTCTCTCTCTCTCTCTCTCTCTCTCTCAACCTTTACTTTCATACTAAGTATTGGTTCCAAGGCAGAAGAATGGTAAGGACTAGGCAATGTGGGTTAGGTGACTTGCCCAGGGTCACATTTGAATCCAAGCTTTCTGTCTCTAGGCCTGGTTCTCAATCTGCTAAGCCACCTAGATGCCCTCCACACTATTTCTCTGTATGTACCCATCTACTTCATATTCAGCCCAATTGAATTAGCAATTAATATTCTGATTTTGTCTCTTATCTGTGCATTTGTGCAGTCCATGACTTATGACTATACAATACTCCTTCCACATTTCTGTGTGCTGAAATTCTTCCCCTTTGGGGCACAGGTTAGGCCCTACCTTGACCACTGAAACTTACATAATGTCACCTCTGCCTCAGAGGTGAAAATGATCTTTCCTTCTGCCAATTTTCTACTCATTAGAACTTTCTCTGGACCTCTCCTAAGCATTTCATACTCTACTTTTTATCATACTTGTTTATATATTTGATGGCTCACTAAATTGTAAACTCCTTAAGGACAGGCATAGTATCATTTATCATTTCTGTATCAGATCATCGTGCACATATTTTACACACACACACACACACACACACACACACACACACACACAGATATTATGCATCTCTAGCACCCACCACTGTCTTGTTTATATAGTAAGAACTTAATGCATGTGTGTTGTTGTCTAACATGAGCGCTTAGATTTGTTCTGGAAACACTACCATAAGTATGCATGACCTGGCTCCCCTCCTCCTAACTCCTGATTAACCTGGGCTAGGCTATCCTAACAATATGGAGAGCCTTTCTATTCATGAGCAGCAAAAGGGAACATTCTTCCAGTTTGGGAAAGTTTGCTCTTTCTTCCAGGAGTAGATGGGAGGAGAATTACGCATCACAACTACCTCAAGGAGGTAGAGTGAAAAATATTTTGAATTGGAGTGAGGACCTAGGTTCAAATCCTGACTTTGGCATCTACAGGTTGGATAATTCACTCAATGTTTCTGGGCCTCAGTTTCCTTATCTACAAAATGAACAATAGACCTTAGAGGATATCTAAAATCTTCTCTAGCTATAAATCTAAGATTTATAAGTTCAGTATTTCTTATTATCAGGACAAGATCTAGGCAGTGTGATTCAATGTAAAGAACACAGGTTCTGGAATTAAAGGATGTAGATTCAAAACCTACCTCTGATTTACTAGCTGTATGATCTTGGGCAAGTCACTTCACCTTGGTTAAGTGGGTCTTGGTTTCCTTACATGTAAAATAAGGAGGTTGTACTTGATGGAATTTAGCTCCAGAACTAAAATTCTATTATTCTGACTGGGGTAGAGAAAAGAATACTTGGCCCCAGGGTCAAGGATGAGATTTGATAATGAGCAAGTCATTTAATCCCAAAGTGCCTCAGACAACTCCTAAAGGAGTTACCTACAAAGTTACAGACATTGTATGATATACAATAGTTCTCCAAACTGATAAAGTCTCAGAACTGTTGGATATTCATATATTTCTCTTTATCAGATGAAATATTTTGGAACTCTTCATCTAACTCTTTCTACTAAGAGTTCATGAAAGCAGAGACTATACCTCATCTAGGTAGGTAGATGGCTCAACGGATAGAGTCCTGGGTCTGAAGTCAAGAAGATCTGAGTTCAAATTTGACCTCACACATTTATTAAGATATGTGATCCTTAGGGGGCAGCTGGATGGCTGAGTAGATTGAGAACCAAGCCCATAAACAGGAGGTCCTAGGTTCAAATATGGCCTCAGACACTTCCTAGCTGTGTGACGCTGGGCAAGTCACTTAATCCCCATTGCCTAGTTGTTCTGCCTTGAAACCAATACACAGTATTGATTCTAAGGCAGAAGGTAGGGGTTTAAAAAATGTGTGTGTGTGTGTGACCCTGAGCCAGTCACTAAAACCTTTGTCTGCCTCTGATTCCTCATCTGTAAAATGAAGATAATTATAGTACCTACCTTCCAGGGTCAAAGGATCAAATTGGATAATTGTCATGTACTTGAAATAGTTCCTGGAACTCTGTGTTAGCCTTTATTATTATTATTATTATTACCTAAACTTTATCTCTCTGACAAGGCATAACCCAGTACTGCAAAGTCAGTATAAACTAAAAACATTTGTGGAATTGCTGAATGGGATGTACATTTTGTAATAATCTGTAATTTCTGAAAAGATGGAGGACAGAGCAAGAGAAAACATTGTCAAAGTATTGCTGAACTAATTTCAACAGTTCTTGTCTTTTGTAACTTAAATTCAAATGGCAAAATTGCTGTATACATATATAAAGAAAAACATTCTCATTGTGTTCAAACAATTAAGGTGCCATCTTTTTCTTGAGGGATGGGGTGGGGCAAATTTGTAGAACTCCTGGTGTGGAAATACTTATTAATTGTATGATCCTGGGCAAGACACTTAACCTCACTATGCCTCAGTTTCCTCATATTTTCAAATGAGGTGATTAGACTTTATGGATTCTAAGTCCCTTCTAGCTCAAAATCTAAGATTATGAATTATTGTGACATTTTCTTCTTAAATTAAATTTGCACAAAGCTAAGACCAACATCAGCAAAATGATCTCATCATTCTATTCCTTTAAGTAACTATCTCTATCAAGTCTTTTCTGTCCCAATTTAAAAGAGTCTAAAAAGGAGAAATTCAATATAGAATATATAGTATTATATATTAGTAGTAGTAGCATATAATACTATTGTTGTTCAATTATGTCTGACTCTTCCTGACTCCATTTGGGGGTTTCTGGACAAAATGCTGAAGTGGTTTGCCATTTCATTCACTAGCTCATTTTACAGATGAGGAAAGGGAGGCATAGTTAAGTGACTTACCCAATGTCATACAGTTAATAACTGTCTGAGGCCAGATTTGAAGTCAGGGAGATAAGACTTCCTGATTCCAAGCCCAGTGCTCTTTCCACTCACTGTACCACCTAGCTGCCCCTATATATTATTATACTAATATAATGTTAGTGTAACTAATACTATAGCAATACTATAATGTTAGTATATATGTATTAAAACCTAATGTACAATCATCAATCACTGTCTGAATATTAGCTAAGCCTTTAGATTTGAAGTAGAAACTACTCGGTCAGAGGTCAGTGTCAAACCTTCCATTATATAAACTTGTTTGGAATGCCATGGTTGGATTGAAATCTGTCAGTACAACAATTCGCTCATCTCTCCTCCATCCTGTCTGTGTTTGTGAAGCTCCAGAGTGTCACTGATGGCCTTCAGTCTACCTAAGAACTCTGCCTTGCTTTCAAGTCCTACCACCAACCCTGCTCTGGGCCCTGACCTCACACCCATTGTCAACCTGGGACTTGAAGATTAGGCCAATTTTCTGGCTTCTCCAACTTCAAATTTCCTTAAGCCTCCAGTGCCAAGCCATCCTTTGGGGCGGTTAAAATTCACAAGAATGAAAGAAGGGCAATGGTTTCCACTGCCCACTGCAATTCATCTCACCCACTGGGATTTAAGAGAAGACTCCAGACACCCAGGAGATATACAATTGAAGATATAATTGGTGGGCTTTGTGCTTTGAGCACCTATTTGACCTAAAATATAGCATTTTGAATCTATATTAATAATTAAATTCCTTATATAGATGGGAAAATAATACTACATGAGTGAAATGGCTTATTCAGAACTTCCTCACTAATAACTAAGCTACGAACAAAGCTGAATATGAACTCTGGTCACTCCTGGCAGGCTCAGTCTATGACTTCTAATTGCCTGTTCTTCTAAGCAATAGCAACAAAATCTTGCCCTTCTGGCCAAACAATGCTTTTCCATATTACCAGGCGGGGTACTCTTTTAGGTACTCAGCTTAAAAGGAATGAGAGAAAAACAACATGGAATCATAAATTTAAAGCTGGAAGGGTATTTAGAGGACATATTTTGCCTTTGGAAGAGAGGAATAAGTTAATAAATGGATTTTTCAAGAATAGTTTGGGATTTTGACAAGATTGGGCATCCAAAAAAAAAAAAAAGCCAAAGTTCTGATATGTCAGTGGTAAGATGAGACACAGGTACCAATCCCCTCGACTTCCCAAAAGCAATTTTCAGTGGAGGAAAAACTGCAATTTAAATGCCAAGGAGAAAATGTGCTTACATTTGATCTTTCTTTATTTGTATTCTAGCCAGGCAGTAGTGGTCTAATGGGTAGCAAACTGGCTTTCCAGTCAGGAAGACCTAGTTTCAAATCTTACTTCTGCTACCCCAGTTACAATGTCTCAAGCAGCTCTGTGAGAATATAAATTACAAACTAATTGCCATTCTATGGAGTTGGAATTAGTTTCCAGTCCAGAAATTTCCTACACCCATAAAATCAAAGGTCCAAATAAAAAAGTAAAATTAGAATATAAATCCTAGGAATAGGGACTACATTTCAACAATGCTTTACTACATTGCTCAGGCTACACAATTTTTTTTTTTAATGTCCTTAGATATTTGCCAACCCTTTTTGTTTATTTAAATATAGAATTTTTTTAAAAATCACTTTTTCCACTTGGTAACTTCTCTTGAAGATGGTGTAAAAATAGTAGTGGCAGCAGGAGTCAAGCTATCTTTTGAAATGACAAAATCAGAAAAGGATAGGCAATCTCTTCCAATCCTCCCACCTCTCCTCCTTGATATGCTCTCTCTCAATCTCTCCCTTTCTTTCCTTCCCTCTCCCCCTACCTTTCCTTCCTCCCCTTCCCCGTCCCCTCTCCGTCCCTCTGTCCTCTTCTCACTCCCTTTTCCCTCCCTCCCCCTCTCTCCTTCTTTCTCCCTCTCCCCCTCTCTTTCTCCTCCCTCTCTTTCTCTGCAAACCTCTAAAACAGAAGTTTCTAAGTGACCCTCTTGATACAGGGAACTCTTCCCAGGGGTCATCTGTCAGTGCCCAAACACCAAGGAAACTACTGGATGTAGCTTCTCTAATTTTAAGCCGGGCGGGGTTCTGCCAAGACGGGGCAGGGCAGAGAGCGCCGTGGTGGAAAGGTGGGGGTTTATATTAAGAGAATAGCAGAGACAAGCTCGGGAGAAGGGAAAGCTCGGAACTGAATGAAACTACGCGGGAAGGAATCTGGTTCGGAGATGAAGACTTTTCGGTTTTTAGCCACTGCGGAGGGAAATGTATCACAGCAACCGTAGCAAGAGGTGCCTATCGCCAGGGAGAAGAGATTTAAAGCACCGCTGTGAAATTAATCCCAAGAGGAGATTCCTTTAATGCATACACAACACACACGCGCACACACAGACACACAGACACACACACACACACACACACACCTCTCTCTCTCTCTCTCTCTCTCTCCCCTCTCCCTCTTCCTCTCCCCCGTCTCTATCTCTTTCCCCCTCTTCCCCTCCCCTGTCTCTCTCTGTTTCTGTCTCTCTCTGTCTCTGTCTCACACACGCACGCGCGCGCGCGCACACACATTTACACACGCATGCACACGCAGGACCGGCGAGTTCAGTCATCCAAGCTTTCAAAAAGTCGCTTCTTTCTCTTGACTCAAGTTGGCAGATTCTCCGGTTTTTCCTTTTCTCCCCGGTCATATGGCTAGTTGCCCGGAGATCAGTACTCATGCTTTCCTCCCTCACCAGCCAGACAAAGTTTGTCTTGGAGCTTGCGGGGTTCGCCTTACCTGTTGATCTTGAGGGCGAATGCCCGGCGCTCAGCGGTGGGCAGCGTGGCCATGCCTGGCGCTCTCTCTGGCGTTGATTCTAGGGTCCCAGGCTGGGCAGAAGGGGGCGGTGAGCAAGAGAGCAGCCACAGCCAGGCATACTGAAGGAGAAGTGAGCCTCATCTGTCAATTCTGGGTGGAAACTTCCGCATTTTCACCTTCACTGAAATCAAACGGAGGGAGGGACCAGTTGCGGCTGGCTGCCAGCTAACTCCGGTCAGTCTGTCACCTTCCTTTTGCACGGAAAACTGAACCTAGAAACCCGTTGGAGTTTTCACTTCTGCAGAACCTGAGGAGAAAACACACACACACACACACACACACACACACACACACACTCGCATGCACGCATGCACGATCCTTCCCTCTTTCCCCGGGACTTCACAGACTAATAACAATAACTCTCTCCCATGAGCCCACTAGCAACAACAGTAGGGATTATTTGCTATAAATGCAAGAGCATTAAAAAAAAGAGCAAAAGCTCTTTTCTAATAGTCTCTCTTCCTCCCTATTTCTTCTCTTTAAATAGAATTCAGTCAGAACCCAACAGAGAGTCTGGCTCTTCCAGATGATGAAATGATTACTTGGTGCTGTTGGAAAACTTTATTTGCTATGGTTCCCCAGGCAAAACTGTCCAGAGAACCCAGGCAAATATACAGAGCCTTGATACATTTGCCCTCAAATCTGTGACTGGTCTATTATATTAAACAGGAAAAAGCCCACACATCTCTCTCTCTCTGTCTACCTCTCTCATTCTTTTTTCTCTCTCTCTACCTTCTTCCTTGTCCCTCTCCTATTTTTCCTGTCTCGTTTTTGTCATCCTTCTTATACCCTCTGTCATCTTTTTCACTCATCTTTCAATCTCTCAGCTCCTCTCATCTGTCTCCTTTCTTTCTCATCTCTTCCTCTTTTATTTCCTTTCTCAACTCCTTTTTTATCTCATATCCTGTCTCTCATCTGTTTTTCTCATTTCCTCACGACTCTTCTCTCATCTCTCTCTTTCTCTAACAACTCTCATAACTTTCACATCCTTTCTCTCATTCCTTTCTCTTCTCTCTACCCCTTTGATCTAATCTCATCTCTTTCCCTCCTCTTTATCTTTATCTATGTCTCTGTTTCCCTCTCCATCATCTTTTGTAGGCAGAAAGGGAAAAAAAGAAGATATTAGATTATTTAAAGTAAGTTAAAGATGGGTTTATTGTAGTTATGGCAGGCAGTCTGTACCCATTCAAGAGATAGCAAAATTAAATTTCTCCTGGAAACAAGGGAAGGGGATAATCCAATTGATAAAATGAGCACACACCAACAGCCTTAAGGTAAATGCTTTTCTTTAGGCACACACTCCTGTCAAAAATGTGTGAAATGGAAATATATTGTATTCCACTGTCCATTTTCTGCTTTAGATGTAACTAGCTGAAACTCAGATCCAGATCATTACAGTGTTAGTTAGTTAGTTAGTTAGTTAGTTAGTTAGTTAGTTAGATTTAACAGTCATACTTACTAGAGATGTAGCTGATCTAATGCATAGATCATTGGTCCAAGAGTCTGGAAGAGCCAAGTTTTGGGGGTCTACTTTATCTGTGAAACTCTGGAGAAGTCAGTTTTTCTAAACCTCAAGTTCATTGTCTATCAGATGGGGATACCAGTAGTACTTCTTCATGGGACTGTTGTAAGAATCAAATGAAATAATCTATTCAGTATTTTGCAAAGCATAAAAGTACTATTAAAAATCTCAACTATTAATATTATCTTTCTATTGGCAGTCTTTCTCCCATGTTATTTTCTTGACAACCAGGAGAAAGTTTTGTGTAACTTATTTTTGAATAATTTGTATCACAAGAAAAAAATACATGAAGCCCTTCTGCTTCTTAACAGTCTCTTTCATAATTTCTGCTTGTTTTCTGTAACTCAAAGTAATTCATTAGAGCTAGTTGGATGATTTTTTTAAGATCAAAGGCACTCAAGCCTCCATTATGAAAAAGTTAACAAGTATAAAATTACACAGATAAAAGAAAGAGATAAATGGGGAAAACATGGAAAAACAACAAAATCTGGGACAATTACTCAGAGAAGTACCCTTATACTCTCCTGGAGAAAATAAGCAAAAGTAGCAAGATTTTAAACATGATTCATTCATGACCTCTTCTTCAGATTATGGTTAAATGAAGGATTGACAGAAATTTTTTTGGATTAGGAATTAGTCTAAATATATACACTTATAAAATATATATGTAAATACATATATTTGCATATGCAGTTATATTTCTATTTAATTATATATACTTGTATATAGTTATAATAAATAATGCATATGCAATTATGAAATATATTGTGATATAACAATAATATATAATATAAATTATTATTTACATAATAATATAAAGGACAGCTAGGTGGCAGAGTGGATAGAGCACTGGGATTGGAATCAGGAAGATTCATCTTCCTGAATTTAAATCTGGCGTCAGACACTTGGCTGTATGACTCTAATCAATGTAAATCAAAATCATCCATTTTACATCCTATAATGTTTCCTATCTCTTCTTTGGTCATATATTCTTTCCTTATTTGTTCATACATTTTTTCCTTATTTATCCATAGATTTGACAGGTAAAATATTCTATACTCCCCTAATTTACTTATATCATCCTTTATATCTAAATCATGTACCCATTTTGACTTTATATTAGGATACAGTGTAAGATGTTGATCTATGCCTGCTAAACTTCTTTTCAGTTTTCCCAGCAATTTTTGTCAAATAGCAATTTCTTGTTCCCAAAGCTTAGAGCTTTGCATTTATCAAATACTAGATGCATATGGTCATTTGCTAAAGTGATTTTATATTTTATTTTATTTTATATTTTATATTTTAGAGAGCTTTATAATCATGGCAGCAGTTGGCTTTGTTTGTTTGCTTTTTGGTAAGAAAATAAGGAAATTACCCTAGGTTAGATTACTTATCCAATCAAATATTTGTTCTCTGATTATAACATGAAGGAGGACATTATTACTTTTTCTGATGTTCCCTTTCAAAAATGAATAAAAAAGTTATACTATGTGCCAAGCACTGTTCTGGATAAAACATCCCTAACTTTGTTTAATAATTAATCATGGGGGGCAGATAGGTAGCATGATGGATAGCCTGGAGTAGGGAGGACCTGGGTTCAAATCTGACCTCAGATTTGTGTGTGACCTTGGGCAAGCTATTTAATCTCAATCCTTACCATTCTTCTGCCTTATAACTGATACTTAATAGACAGAAGGTAAGGATAAAAAAAATTAATAACTAATCATGAGTTAACCCTCTTAATGAGCATATTTAATGCATTAATTTATTTGTCATTAACTTATTTAATTATGTTACTCCATTAATTTATATAATTAATTTCTACCTATTTTTATCGTATTCTACTTCTTGGAGTTAAATGTTTATATCTCCCCATGTTGGGATAACAATCCAAAAACCTTTGTTTCACTTCATTATCCTCCTTGGCTACCATTGTACTTCTATCCTTTCTTTCACTAACAAACTTCTCAAGAGTGTTGTATACTCTTCATCATCATGACCTTACCATCTGGACCTCCTTTATCTTTCTACAATCGTGTTTGTCTTCACATGAATTACATTCTAAAAAGTTACTGAGATTCTTCATCCTGTCAAATCCAAAGGCCTTTTCTCAATTATCTTTGACTTGTTGATCACATTGGCATTATTGAGGTCTTTCAACTTGATCCAACATAACTTATCTCTCCAAATAGACTGAAAATGTCTTAAGGAAAAGAAGAGAGTGTGTGGGATCGCAATAGGCATAATATATTTGAGGGCAGAGGTCCTGTTTTTGAATCCCAGCTCTGCTACTTATTATTTGTTTTACCTTGAACTTCTAAGCTTGGCTTCTATGACACTAAAAGTAGTATTTTGATTACCCTATCTGTCCTTCTCTTGTTTACTTCAAGGGCTCCTCTTCTTTCTTCTCACTAACTACAAATATTCCTTAGGTTCAATCTTCACCTTTTAGCTCTTCTCTCTTTAATAAATTTCTAAAAGACCTGAAACCTGAAATGATTTCACTTACTGAATGGTTCTGAAGTCATCAGCCCTGACCTATCACCTAATCTCTAATCCTTAATCTCCAATGGTCTAATCTTCTAGAGCAACCCTGAAAGACTTAAAAACTCTCATCAAAGTAAAAACACTGATGAAAAGCAACTGCTGGACTACAGTGGGGAAGGGGATATGTCTGAGGAGAGACTCTAAATGAACACTCTAATGCAAATACCAACAACATGGAAATGGGTTTGAATCAAGAACACATGTGATACCCAGTGGAATTGCATGTGGGCTATGGGAGAGGTGGGGGGGGGGGGGGGGAGAGAAGAAAAGAAAATGATCTTTGTTTCCAATGAATAATGTTTGGAAATGACCAAATAAAAATTAAAAAAACCTCTCATCAATAAAATGATGGATTCCAGAGGACTGATGATGCTGTTCATCTGAAGATGATGAACTCAAGATGATGAATAAGACACATTTTTTAATATGGTCAGTGTGGATATTTGTTTTACTTGACTGCCAACTTACTACATTCTTTGTTTTACTTTTATTTCAAGTGGGGAGAGGGTGAGGTGGGAGGAATGAAAGAAAAATAAATGCTTGCTCATTAAAAAGAAAATTAAAAAAAAAAACCTTTAGTGTCTACAGGATATTTCCACCTGAATGTTCTGCTACCACTTCAAATTCAAAATATTCAAACAAAAAGCTCATTAATTAACTTCCCCAAAACAGCTATCCCAACCAACTTCTTAATTTATGTCAACAGTAAAACTATTCTCTAATTCAAATGGGTTTAAATATTTGGAATAATGTAATAATTCATATTTATATAGTGCTTTGTTCATATGGTGTCTTTCCAATCTTTTTATTTTGAGGATATTATCAGATTTCAGTGCTGTTAATTTTATGCAGTCATGGCTAATGTTCCTATTTCCCTATTCTGCATCTCTTCAAGCCTTTTCCTATAACTTTTTCCTTAATCTCTATTTTTAAACTTTTGTAACAATATTTTGTTGCTTCAATATATCATTATTTATTCAACCATTACCTAGACACAAGGGTAGTTTCCAGTTTTTTTCACTATTATAAATAAGGCCACTATGAATATATGACTATCAACTTTAATGATAATAACTTGAAGCACCCTAATTTTATTATTTATCCTCTCTCAGATGCTGCTTTATCCTCTTGGCCATTTTAGTTGGATGTCTTTGGACATTTTCTGGTTGTTTTATCTTTTATAAAATGCAAAATCTGGAAAAAGACAGTATTAAAACCAATGAGGGTAGGTGTTATTATTCTTCCTTCACAAGTAAGGACAGAAAGAAAAGTTAAAAGCTTTATCCTTTTAAGAATTTTAATTTTTAATTTATTTATTTGTATGTTACATTAAAGTTTCCAGGTATATCCCCACATTCTTTCCCTCCTACACTAGAGAACACATTTGAACAACAACAACAAAAAAAAACAACCCATAGATACATATATACAAAATTTTATCTTGTATGTTTCTATTTATCAGGTTTTTTTCTCTGCAATTGGACATTCACAATTATTCTTAAAACAAATTTCTGTTGTATTATATAATATTCTCTTGGTTCTTCTTGTTTTGTTCTTCACATGTAGGTCTTTCCATGTTTTTAAAAAAATAACCTGTGTATTTTATCCTTGATAATGGATCAGTCCCAGAGCAGACAATCTTATTTCAAAATTCCCACGCTGCAACTTCATCTGCTTTTCTTGAAGTCTATAAAGATGAAAAGAATGAAGACTGAAAAATTCTCTGGACAAGTAAAAACAAGTATATTAAAATTATAGTTTTCTATTCTATTCTAAGATCTGTAATCTCATCAAAGAGGACATTTTCTTTTTTATTGTAGATTGTTATGATTAAAATTCTCTGGCGACTCTATCTTATTTTATAAGTATTTAATAAATAATAAAAAGCAGACCAGAGAAAGAGAAGCTACCTCTCCTTCCAGAAAGAGCTGGCCAGAACTGCATACCTCCAGTATTCCAAGGAAATAGCTATGACTTCCTCTCTGTTCTCCAATTTTTGTTCTTTGTGTTGTCCCTTTCCCAAGCCTCTTTGAATGCAGCATTCTGACCTCACCCTGGAAAAGAGGTGGGTCTTCTGGACATGAGACCTTTAGAATGGCTGCATGATGCACATGTCCATTTTTCTCTGCCACATTATCTTTTTTTTTTTTTAATCCTTACCTTCCATCTTAGAATACTATGTTTTGGTTCTAAGACAGAAGAGTGGTAAGGGCTAGGCAACAGGGGTTAAGTGACTTACCCAGGGTCACACAGCTGGGAAGTGTCTGAGGTCACATTTGAACCCTGGACCTTCCACCTCTAGGCCTGGCTCTCAATCCACTGAGCCACCCAGCTTCCCCCTTTTGCCACGATATCTTAAGAGACTTGTTTACAGACATTGAGCAAGGGAGGAAAGGGTTGGGGGAGAGAAGCACATTGTAGCTTCAATATTAATGTTAAATTGTTTTCCTTTTAAAATCCAAAGGTTGTCTTGGGGTACTAAAAAAGGGTACAGGGTAGTGTTAAATTTACATAAGATAGCAACACTTACAGGCCTTCTTGTTGATATTTTCTCATTAATTCTCCATAGAAGCTCTAAACAGCATAATAAAGTGACTATTGCAGTGCTTTCCAATCCATCATCTGGGCTATCTTTACTCTCTGTCTGACTGGTCATTTCCTTTTCCAATCACAGTCATCTTTACTGATTTTTTATGTTATTTCTTATAAGCAAGTATTCATTGTCAATATCCTGTAGTCTATTTCTACCAATCCAATCCAATAAGCATTTAAGTGTTTACCAAGTGCCACACCCCCAGTGGGGGAGCATCTTGTTCTGTGGAGTTGAAACTAGGCAGGGCAGCAGATGCAAAGAGACCTATTCTGTCTTTCCATTGCCATTTGTTTCATTTATAATTTCTGTTCTTCTTTTCCATAATTTGCCTCTATGTTATATCAGCAGGGGAATACTGATGTTTGGGTTTTTACATCAGTAAGCAGTTTAGGGTCATTGAAAGGACTGTGGAGTTCCCTGAAAACAATCCAGTTCTCATCCCTTTTTTTAAATTAATTGATGCATTTAATTCATTAAAATACCCAATGAACTCCCTCCCTCTCTCCCTTCAGTCCCAGTAGAGAAAGCATCATTTGACCAAAAGATAAATGGACCTATAAAACTATCTTATTTCTATTTATCACTTCTTTCTGTTCTATACTTGTTCAAACCTATTATCTATTTTTAAAGGCTATATAAAATATAAATACTGATAGATCAATGCAATGCATAATCTATAAATACGTCAAAATCTAAACTATTACTATTCATCCAGTTTGTTTTTCCAGTGTGGAAAACGAACACTAAGCTCATCTCTTTTGAGTGGTTATAAATTATCTCTGTAGTGTTTCAAGACTTTAGATGCCATTAGCATAATTTCATTTGGAAACAGAAATAACTATAGACCTTTGACAAGGAATTAGTATTCTATTTGGAGATACTCTCTTTGTGATCTTTTCAGTTCTTAAGTATTTAGCTACCATTTAAACGCAGATGACTCCTAGACTAACATATCTAGCCCTAGCCTTCAGATGACAAAGAGGCACCACATGGTAGAAAGATTTGCCTCATTTAGGAATTCTCTACATTGATGAAGTCATGGGTCCATTCTCTGGCAGCATGAGTCACTGTGGGCAGCCTTCTGGCTAGGAAAAACAAGGCCTTGCACATGGAAAGTGCTTAATAAGTGTTTGTTGAATTGACTTGAATGAAATTAATGGACTTCTCTCTATACTTACCTAAGCTAGTCTTCACAGAGCAAATGTAGTTTTTTGCTAGTATGTTAAATATGAATTTGATCTCTACTAGCATAGCCTTTGAGAACTGAGGATCATTTTTCAGGCTATGAGGCACGAGGCTAGGACTAAGGAAATCTTTCCTTGCTTTTTAAGATTTTCCTTATATGCAGACCACCATATTTTTTTTTCCATGTAGAGAGTTGATTAGCACAGACTCATCAAACCAAAAACACTAAACTGTCATTATTTGAAATTATGATTAAATATGAAGGACTCTGTTTTGCCTGGTTTAAAACATACTCATGCAGTGATTTAATCCTAATCTGCACAGATTGATTAGGCAGGGGGTTTCTAGATCTCCTTCTGACTCTGGCAGATTTTCTTGCTCCCTTTTATAGACCAAGTACAAAGGGGGTGGCTCTGTTCCACAATAGCCTGAGTCAATCAGATTTTCCCCAGTGCTAAGACTTTTTCCCCCAATGCTTATCCTCAGAGATGATGAGCTGAATGGGTCCCAGAGCCCCGATATTCTCAGTTACTTCAATTTAGTAATAATGGGGCATGCCCTTACTTTCTAGAAGGAAGTGATATTAAAGTCCTCTCATCTAGTCAATCAACTCAGAGAGATGTTTTGAATATAAATTTCTGGACAGAAGAGATTATCTTATACTTTGTATTTGTATCAATAGTGCCTAGCACATAATAGGTGCTTTCTAAATATTTGATTGATGAAAGTAATAGATATATTGAATTCTCTCAGTTAAAAATGATGATTTATGTAATTTGAAAATTTCTATGATCTTTTTAATATGTTGGGCAGAAAGCAAGGACAGACTTAAGGGAAGGCAGAGCACTGGTCTGTACTATCTCTCTCTTCTCCTCCCAACTCTTTATCTTACCCTTTAAATTCTGTTCCTAGGAATGCATTCTTTTGAGTCTTTAAGAGTTAATCACAAAAATGGAAGAAAAACAACTCACTAACACCTTAAGCTCTTATCAGCTTACACCCTAGCAAGGCTTCCTGTCCTCTAAGGACTGGATTTTTCTGACCTGGTAGCTGGGGGAAGGAAAAAAAAAGACCTTGAAAAAATGGTTCATAAGATAAGTATCTTAAGGATGTGGGGGTTGGGTTTCTAAAGAAAAATGGGGAAAATGGGAAGGAAGAAGAGTGCCAAAGATCATAGGGTCTGGGGACCTTTTGTAAAATGAACACGTAATAAGCTTGGCATCTTTAAATAGCTTCCTTTCCTGTGGCTAGAAAAATTTTCAGTATTTTACAATGTAGTTAAAATGTTGGGTACTTCCACTAACGTCCTACTCTCGTTCTCATAGCAGTGTGTGTATGTGGGGGGTAAAGGGTTGATCCTGGTTTTCACAAGCTATGCCAGCAGGAATGTAAGCTCTAATAGGCCCCCCAAGCTGGAAAGGTTTTACATATAGGCCTGGTGATGAAGCGTCTGACCCCAAGGACCAGCCCAGCCAAATGCAGAGAAGTTCATTACAGAAGTATCCTCAGAGTGGGTCCTTTGCTGGCCACAGTAGTTCTGGAAGACTGACGCGCTCTCCATTCATCCACGGAACACCCATTGACCAAAGTACAGTGCCTTTAAGTGGTAAAGTATTCTAGATGCCAAACCATGACTAGATGGACAACAGGACTTAATGTCTGCTGGGAAACTCGAAATGATGGAACCTTTTCAAACCTGCTGATCTGATTCTAATCCACAAAGTTATAGCTCCATCTATAACTAAACCAGGGCTTTGCTCCAGAGTAGCAACATTTAAAGGGCATTAGCAGTACTCGAACTGCTTCATCAGTGTAGAAGCAATAGAGTTTAGCACTTGGAAAGCAAGAGTAATTAGTTCAGATAGAAAGTTAAAAGAAAAGATAACTCATTTCCTCCTTGGGCTGCACCTCAAGTAAACTCTTCTGCAGCCTTCTCTGCTCTATCTTGCACCTCCCGATTCTTAAAAGTCTCCCCAATTTCCCACACTGGCTTTGGGTGTCCTAGGATCTCCCTATCCCCCACGAGGTGGTGTCCCAGGATATTACTTCCTCCTACCCACCCCGATTAATTGCTCCATGTACCATAATTGGTGGTTACAACTCCATTAATCAGCATACACATGGTGGAAGTTCAGATAAAGGGCATAAAGGACATGTCATTGTCAGGACTACATCCTAAAAATGGTGAGTGGTTAGGGTCTCTTCATGGGATAGTCTATGCTCCTCCTTCTCTTTCTCTTTTATATTCTACCTGAAAAATCTCTTCTTTAAATATCTCCTGACAGAATTCTTTTGAATCCAGAAGAGATATTCTTATACAATGTAGTTTTTTAAAGCCATAATTTCCTCAGTGTGGGTTACAGCTCTCTTCCTTAGTCTTTATGAATTGCAAAGCCTAAAAATAAACAAACAAACAAACAAACAAACAAACAAATAAATAAAAGTACCTAGTGGCTAACTTATTATTGATCTAGATGTTTATTAGGATAAGTCTCCTAAGCTTAGCTTGCTTAGTTCCCTGATAAGGTGTGTGTGTGTTGTGTGTATTGTGTATATGTTGTTATTTACTCCTTTCAGTCATACCAAACTCTTCATGACCCCATTTGGGGTTTTCTTGGCAAAGATACTAGAGAGGTTTACCATTTCCTTCTCCAGCTTATTTGACAGATGAGGAAACTGAGGCAAGGGTTGTCTTGCTCAGGATCACACAGCTGGTGTCAAAGACTGGATTTGAATTCAGGTCTTCCTGACTCCAATCTTGATGTTGTGCCACATAGCTGCCTATACATGGAGAGAGAGAGAGAGAGAAAGAGAGAGAGAGAGAAAGAGAGAGAGAGAGAGAGAGAGAGAGAGAGAGAGAGAGAAAGAGAGAGAAAGAGAGAGAGAGAGAGAGAGAGAGAGAGAGAATCTATTCCTAAAACACTTTATAATCTAATATTATGGTGATAAATTTATTGATTTGAATGCAAGAAATATTTAGGGTACAAGTTTTGTCTTTAGGGAGGCAGCATGGTGAATGGAAGATAACTGGATTTGGGGTCAGAAGACCAACGTTCAAATTCTGACCCTGGCATCTATTACCAGAATGAGTTTAGAGATCAATAATTTAATCTCTTTCAGCTTCAGGTTCTTTATCCTTAACATGTGAACTCTGGATGAATAGATCTCTGAGTTTCCTTCTAGATCTGAATCCTATAAAATTTTTCCAGTCTATAGGACCTGCCAGAGTTTGTACTTTCATAGAAAAACCTTTGGTAACTCAGTCACCTCCCTGGCATGATGAGTCATTACAGGGGCTGGTAGATGGCTCAGAGGAGAGAGCACTAGGCCTTGAGTCGGGAAAATCTGATTTTAAATCTGGCCTCAGGCACTTCTTAGCTATGTGACCCTGGGCAAGTCACTTAACCCAATTAGCTAGCTTTTGCCATTCTGTCTTAGAGCTGTTACTACAACAGAAAGTAAGGTTAAAAAAACAAACAAACTGATTCACCAGAAGAAGATTTTAGTGGGGGCCTGGTCCGCATCTCTTGAGAAACTTTGCAAAAACATTTTGTACAGGTATAATTTTGAGGATATGCTATACTTGCTCATATTCATACATTTCTGTAGTAATGGTGAACAAAGTGGTATGTACAGCTACTTGTGTTTTCCCTCCAACTTACTATTGAATCATAGATTAAATGGGTCTCTCAGTATAAGCATCCCTTCCCTGCTCTGGGAAATTGTAATAAAAGGAATTTAAAATCCTCTACCATTTCTATTCAAAATCCCTGTCCAGAGACAGTGCTCTGGAAAACACTTACTTAAACCTGTTTCTTCTTTCTCGCCCACCCCCTTCCTCTGTCTGATTCTCTTCTCCTAGGTTGCCTATCCCAATTTTCTCCACTCAATTTTAGTCCCATGAAGTATACCCAGGTCAACAAATGCCTCTGATTAAAACTATTTATAAAGATAAAATAAATGTTTAAAACAAAGAAAGGTAAATAGACTTTCCTTATTCCCAGAGGAAAGTTTGAGTTCCTTGTTCTCAGAGTATTGGTCCTGTTCATTATGGAAGCTGCCTCAGCCCACACTTCTGCTATCCTAGCTTCCTAGAACTTTTCATGACCTCTCATTCCTCTGCTCTGTGTTCTTCGGTATGAGTCATGAGATCTTCATCCAATCTGGTTCCAACTCACTAGAACTGACTTCTTGAATTATTCCATGCCTTTCAAGGGCCCTCCTGAGATGCTCAATCATTGTTTGAGTATAGCCACATTTCTACAATTAGTTTAACCCTTCTTAATGGACTCCTTGCTTGCTTTGGTTTTCTTCCTAATATTTCTATTTTATCATAAGTTTTGACAAAGAAACTTTATCATTAAGTTCCAAAGAACATTGGATTAATTCAGAGTAGAGCAATAATTTCACAGGATTTTAGAAGTAGTGATGGCCTTGTAAATATCCCAAAGCCTAACCTAGATGAACAAACTAAGGTATAGCGAGGTTGTAAATTATATTTGCTATACAGAATACCTCCTCCTTCCCTGTTTGTTTGTCTATCTGTCTCTCTCTTTTTGAACCCTTACTTTCTGTCTTAGAATCCATACTAAGTATCTGTCCCAAGGCAAAAGAGTGGTAAAGGCTAGGCAATTGGAGTTAAATGACTTGTCCTGGGTCCTAGAGCTAGGAAGTGTCTGAGGTCAGGTTTGCCCTGTTTCTCTTAACAGGTCATCTTCTAATAGTCTTCTAAATGTGGTAAATCCACAATGTAGCAGTGTTATATTTATTTTATTAGTTATATATATTTTAAGGCTTTATAAATCCTTCCCACTCTCCTATAAACCTTTTCCACACTCTTATTAACCTATAGTACCAAGTCAATGGGCACCAAGGATACAGAACACAGCACTGTGGTAGGTCACCTTTCATTCCATCAGCCAATAAGGTACCATGATAAGTGTAGCTCCATGATACAGAATTAGATATATATTTTTTACAAAAAACTCACAATTCAGTGAAGCTTTGATAAGTGGGATGACTGTATTTCCCTAGGTCAGTGATGGCAAACGTTTTAGAGATGGAATGCTGGGCTGCACCTCCATCCAACTCCATAGGTCAACTTCCCTGCCTGTCTCCCCTACTGAGTGCTGGGCACACTCTGTCTTCCCCCTCTTACCCCACACAGGGGAGGGAGGAAGTGCTCCCATTGGGCTGTGTAAACAATAGACTTGAACTCTGGACTTCAATCCCCACAAGCCCTTGTTCCACTTCCCCAAAATACTTTGTAATCTGACGGAATTTTGAGGTGGGCGAGATCAAGAAGGGATTTAAGCTGATTGCAAAGGCTTTTGGCTCTTTTTTGGACTTCCGTTTTGGGGCAGACGTGGCTCTTTCCATAATGTAGGTGAGGTCTTGTCTAGGCCTCTGGCCTAGGCACGTGTTTTTTCTTACTTGTATATTCTTAAATTCTCAACCTTTAATAAACCTCATAAAATATAATACTCCTTGCAGAGAGAAACGAATTTTTACCTGCTTCAGTCTCCCCTAAATTTTAACTGTTACAGCTGCTGGGCAGGTGAAGTGAAAAATGTCCTCAGAAAGGGTAGAGAAGGGGAGGGGAGTGACCTGAGTGCTCTGCTCTCCTCCAGCTCTGCTGCCTGTGAGCTGCCGACCTTCCCCCCTGTGTGCTCCCATTGGCTGCTGGGCAGAGGGGATATGAAAAAATGTCCTCAGTCAGAGTGGAGAGGGGGAGGGGAGAAGCTCTGCCAGAGTTCCACTGCCTTTCTAGTAATGAACTCTGGGGAGTGGGGAGGGCAGCCAGGTGTCCACAGAGAGCGCACTGCTTGCATCTTCGGCACCCGTGCCTGTCCTTTATCTTTTTCCATTTTTCACCTCCATAATCTCTTATCTTGATGAGCTCATTCCCTTATCCTCTACTACACAGTAATTTGGATAAATGGTTGTTCCAGTTACTTCAGTTCTTGATTGTGTGAGGTAAATCTTGAGGGGACTAAGCCCATCTCAGAAAGATTCACCATAGGAATCACAGAGTCACGTGACATTTCTGATGGCCCAATGGCCTGAGGCAGTCCACCCCTCCCACCCAATATCCCCCAGCAGAAACTTCATCCTGACATAATAGTCCCAAAAGAGGGAGGAGCTATAAGTTTTAAAAAACAGCTCTGGAAGGGAAGGGGTCTCTGCTTCCACTCTTGAACTAACTGTCTCTGCCATTGTCTCTCTCTGGCTACTTGCTTATCTTATCTGGCCATCCCTGACATCTGGCTTGGAGGCTGGCTGCAATAGAGGATTGAATTTTCACTTAAAGTTAGAAAGGCTACAAAGCCCTTTTTTCCTATCTTTCTTTCTCTTTATTAATAAATGCTTATAAATCTGGTAACAACCCTCTAGATTAATTTTTATTTATAACACACTATGTATAGAAGAGGGATTGGATAGACTTTATTTTTTTTTAAATCTTTTACCTTCCATCTTAGAATCAATACTATATATTGGTTCTAAGGCAGAAGAATGGAAAGGGCTAGGCAATGGGGGTTAAGTGACGTGTCCAGAGTCACATAGCTAGGAAGTGTCTGAGGTCAAGTTTGGATCCAGGACCTCCTGCCTCCAGGCCTGGCTCTATATCCATTGAATAACCTAGATGCCCCCAGGATTGGAGAGATTTGTGCTTCATTGGTCTAAGAAATTCCTTTGGGGGCAGCTGGGTGGCTCAGTGGATTGAGACAGGCCTAGAGACAGGAGGTCCTAGGTTCCAATCTGGCCTCAGACACTTCCCAGCTGTGTGACCCTGGGCAAGTCATTTAACCCCCATTGCCTAGCCCTTACCCCTCTTCTGCCTTGGAGCCAATACACAGTATTGACTCCAAGACGGAAGGTAAGGGGTTAAAAACAAATTAAAAAAAAAAAAAAGAAACTCCTTCCATTAATGCAGGTTTACACCTTATCTTCAATTTATAGAAAGCTGGAGTATTTGGTTTTTTTTGCCATTTCTTTTTCTAGCTCATTTTATCCCTCCCACCCCCGGTTTAAAAAAAATAAATTTATTTAGTTAATTAACTTAAAATATTTTTCTTTGGTTACATGATCATGTTCTTTCCCTCCCCTCCCCTTTCCCCTCTCCCAAAAGAAAGCTGGAGTATTGGGAGGTAACTTGCTTAAGGTCATAGAACCAGTATATGTCAGAGATAAGATTTGAACCCAATTCTTCTCCCAAGTATATGACTCCCTAAACTATTTGTTCAGCCTCAAGCTTTAATCCTTATTTTCAACTGCCTACTAAACATATCCTAGCTAGTATGTACTACTAGCACTTCAAACTCAAAACATCTGAATGTAATTTATCTTCTGCTCTGAATAGTTCCCATCATCCTTCTTACATGGATGCTACCCAGGCTCCTGGTCATCCAGGTTTGAAACCTTGGAGTCATCTTTGACTATTTCCTCTCCCACACTCCCTACCTCAAATCATTTGCCAAGTCCAATTGATTCTACCTTAAAAACATCTCTCAAATTTGTTCCTTTTTCTCCATCCACATTGCTATCCCTCTCCCACTCTTCAGTGTAGGTATCTTAAATGAGATATTACAGTAGTCTGACTAGTCTTTTTGTTTCCTATCTTTCCCCCTTTTAATCGATCATTAATATATTTGCTGGATCTCATGGTACTTTCCTCTTCAAAACTTTTTTTTGCTCTCTTTTGTGCACAGAATAAGATACAAACCTCAAGGCACTTCACAGTCTCACTCCAACCTGTTCTTACAGCCTTGTTTTACTCTAGTCTTTTTCACATAAAATTTGTTTACTCTATTTTTGTACCACATTCCCTGATTCAGTTTAACAAGTATGTGTAACATAAATTTTAAAAATAGAAATTAAAAAGTATTTGAAATATAAGCATATAGCCTTTAACAAGAAACAGTACTGTATACTAGCTAGTGAGCAAGACTTGGCAACAGGAAGACCATCATTTCCTGAGTCTCTCACTTACTAGTTACATGACCATGGACAAGTCACTTATCCTCTTAATGGCCATAGAAACACTAAAATTATAAATTACAGAGGAGCTGCTCTGTTTATAGGAGAATGTTTCCAAACTGATGTCATACATTGATGAAAGCATAAGTCTGGAACTCCCCAGCCTCTCCATTTGTATATTTAATGGTTTTGTTTTGTTTTGTTTTGAACCCTTACCTTCTGTCTTTGAGTCAATACTGTGCATTGGTTCTAAAGCAGAAGAGCTGTAAGGGCTAGGTAATAGAAGTTAAGTGACTTGCCCAGGGTCACACAGCTAGGAAGTGTCTGTGGCTAAATTTTAACACAGGACACCTCCAATCTCTAGGCCTGGCTTGTATATATATAGTTTTAAAGTACCATTTTTTTTTAAATCTGAAGATAAGATAATGCAGTTAGAGCAGTTATTTGGGTTTTCATTGCATAATTAAATCCAGGAACTATTTTGGAAATTTGTTAGTATTCATTCATTCAATTATTTCATTGATATAAGTACTGAAGGATAAACAAAGTTTAGGTAAGACATTGTCAGTGCACTTATAGAACTTACTCTCTAGTAGAGGACAAGGCAGATAGATGTAATTTTTTCCAAATAGATCTATAGTATCTATAAATAATTACAATATTTCTTTAAATGATCATAATAAAAATGACTATATGGAGCCTGGAAAGAGGAAGGCTAAGGGAAGAAAGGTCATTATGTTTAGGGAATGTGGGTGGAAAAAGGAAGTTCCATGGTATTGAAGTGGATGGATAGGATCTCAAGAGAAAAAGGAAAAAGGAACATTTTTCAGGGATAAAGAACAAAGGAGATGGGAGAATACAAGGTTTCTGGGAGGGCCATTTTATTTGTTTTTATTTTTCCAGATTATATGTTGATATAATTTTAAATAATTGTTTTCTGACATTTTTCTACCCAGTGTTCGCTCCCTCTGACCCCTTTACCTTTCCCAGGAAGGCAGGTCATATGATATAGGTTGTATATGTGTTATATAATACATATTTCTTTGTCATGTGATGGAAGGGTCATTTTAGCTAAAATGAAGAGCAGCTTTGAAAACCTGGTCCTTTCTCCACATGCTCCCATACCTCTCAAATTGCTAAATTCTCCTCTTGGCATAAAATAGCCTTAAATCCATTCAAGTTTACAAATATGGTAAAAAAAAATCAGAGATCTAGAAAGAAGATATCATAGAAGAAGCCTGAAACTAAACAAATGAAAAAGGAAAAAAAAAACCCTATAGCAATTCAATTACATTTCAGTAGTGAATCCGGGCATAATTCAGAGTTTCTGAATTCAGGAAAACAAAGAATTTACTGATTTTTCCCCCCTAAGGAATTCTATTTACAATATTCCCAGTGTTTATAAATTTGATTATTGATTAGGAACTATTATTGATTGATAAGCACAATTATTGATTAGAATCTGTAATTGATTTGATTTTCCAGTAAGAAATAGTCCCAGCTAATAGCTGAGTTAAGTCAACTTTAAAATAAGGATTAATGGTAAGCTAATCATTTAGGTATAATATACTCAAAGAAGATAATAATACTAATAATTTAAATATAAGAATATGTATCAGAGTGGCTGTTTGTAAAAATCCTCTCTTGTCAACAACCGCCTCCTCCTCTGTCTTTTGAAATACGTTTGTTACAAAGACAACCACAAACAGGCCAAGAGGATGGAGACTTCCTGCCCCTGCCCCCCACAAGACTCCAGATCCTCTTTTCAAGGGGGCTGTCAAAACCTACTTTCAAAATAGGATTACCACATGATGGCCGTATGCTCTAATCCAATCCCATGTTAAAACTGTCAGCACTCCCCCCTATTTTGGATATACCTCCATCTGCTCCCTTTTTGCCCAGAAGTAACATTTTACAAATCACTTACACTGAAATCCCCTTGTAATCTACCCCTTGGTTTGTTTTAATACTTCTTTCCCTTCTATGAATGTCCCTGGAGAAAACTTACATTTTATTCCTCTTTTTTTAATTATAAAAATCATGTTCGAACACTTCTTCGTGTGCTTATTAATAGTTTTGATTTCTTTATCTGAAAACTGCCTATCCATGTCCCTTGCCCATTTATCAATTGGGGAATGGCTTGATTTTTTGTACAATTGATTTAGCTCTTTATAAATTTGAGTAATTAAACCCTTGTCAGAGGTTTTTATGAAGATTTTTTTCCCAATTTGTTGTTTTCCTTCTGATTTTAGTTACATTGGTTTTGTTTGTACAAAAGCCTTTTAATTTGATGTAGTCGAAATTATTTATTTTACATTTTGTGATTCTTTCTATGTCTTGCTTGGTTTTAAAGTCTTTCCCCTCCCAAAGGTCTGACATGTATACTATTCTGTGTTTACCCAATTTACTTATGGTTTCCTTCTTTATGTTTAAGTCTTTCACCCATGTTTTCAGATAAAGAAATCAAAACTATTAATAAGCACATGAAGAAGTGTTCTAAATCTCTTATAATCAGAGAGATGCAAATCAAAACAACTCTGAGGTATCACCTCACACCTAGCAGATTGGCTAACATAACAGCAAAGGAAAGTAATGAATGCTGGCGGGGATGTGGCAAAGTGGGGACATTAATTCATTGCTGGTGGAGTTGTGAACTGATCTAGCCATTCTGGAGGGCAATTTGGAACTATGCACAAAGGGCGATAAAAGAATGTCTACCCTTTGATCCAGCCATAGCACTGCTGGGTGTGTACCCCAAAGAGATAATGGACAAAAAGACTTGTACAAAAACATTCATAACTGCGCTCTTTGTGGTGGCCAAAAATTGGAAAACGAGGGGATGCCCATCAATTGGGGAATGGCTGAACAAATTGTGGTATATGTTGGTTATGGAATATTATTGTGCAAAAAGGAATAATAAAGTGGAGAAATTCCATGGGAACTGAAACGACCTCCAGGAAGTGATGCAGAGTGAGAGGAGCAGAACCAGGAGAACATTGTACACAAAGACAAACACACTGTGGTATAATCGAACGTAATGGACTTCTCCATTAGTGGCAGTGTAATGTCCCTGAACAATCTGCAGGGATCTAGAAGAAAAAACACTATCCATAAGCAGAGGACAAACTGAGGGAGTAGAAACACCGAGGAAAAGCAACTGCCTGACTACAGTGGCTGAGGGGACATGACAGAGGAGAGACTCTAAACGAACACTCTAATGCAAATATTAACAACATGGCAATGGGTTCGAATCAAGAACACATGTGATACCCAGTGGAATCATGTGTCAGCTATGGGGGGTGGGAGGGAGGAAAAGAAAATGATCTTTGTCTTTAATGAATAATGCATGGAAACGATCAAATAAAATACTAAAAAAAAATCATGTTCGATGTTGATGCTCAGGAACTTGGGCAACAAGGGTATGTCTGCTGACTACTGACTTTGTAGGACTAAAATGTCTCTTTAACATCCAGACAGACTCTTGGGATCTTCAGTAGGAACTTCTTTTCCAAGGGCACACTGTTTAGAGTTCTGCCCTGGAAAGATCCATTGAGATTCTAGACCCCTTCCATTGTCCAAGGCCCTACTTCCAAATCAGGTAAGCCCCTGTCTTAGGAAGAAACTACATTATTTTGTTCTGTAGAAAGTAATTATTTACTTCAGGAAAGAGGGTTCTATTTGAAAGCTTCTTGGTTAGGTTTTCCTGTTAAGAGTCCAATTTTGGGAAAGGTCCTAAAGCCACTTTGACAAAGACATGACACACAATCCCCAGTGTGCTAGAGGGAACTGTCCCATTCTCATTCTCCGTCTCCACCATGCTGAAGGACAAGGTTCACATGCCCTGCCCCTCTGTCAAGCTGCCCAAAATGAGAGCTTACTCCCTCTGCTATGTGGGGTAATGTGGGGGGCCCAGAGGCAGCTTGAAGGTACAGTCTGCTCACACAATCTTTAAGAGATTTGGGGGTAACTGGATAACTCTTTGGGGTACAAACCCAGCCCTGGTATGACTAGATCAAAGAGTAGGCATTCTTTTAAAGCCCTTTGTGCATAGTTCCAAATTGCCCTCCAAAATGGTTGAACCAATTTACAATTCTACCAGTAGTATGTTAGTGAAATGGACTTAGTCTTTGACAGATATGAAAGGAAATAAAGAAAAAGTTCCACTTTTAGTTTTTTTGAAATGTAGTTTCCAGGGGGCAGCTGGGTAGCTCAGTTGATTGAGAGCCATTCCTAGGGATGGTAGGTCCTAGGTTCAAATCTGGCCTCAGACACTTCTTAGCTGTGTGACCCTAGGCAAGTCACTTAACCCCCATCACCTAGCTCCTAGCACTCTTCTGCCTTGAAACCAATACATAGATTCTGGAAGAGCTCAACAAAGATTTCAAAAACCAATTAAGAGAGGCAAAGTAAAAATGGGGAAGAGAAATGAAAGCAATGCAAGAAGAAATGAAAAAGGAGACCCAGAGGTCTGCCAAAGGAAAGCCAGACCTTAAAAATTACAATCAAGCAGCTAGAAACAAATGATTTCATGAGAAATCAAGAAAAATAAAACAAAATCAAAAGAATGCAAAAGAAAAACAGAAGAAAACATGAAGTTGCTTATAGAAGAAACAACTGACCTGGAAAATGGATCCAGGAGAGAAAATTTAAGAATTTTGGGGATGTATGAAAGCCATGATTAAAAAAAAAAAAAGCTTGGACATCATAATACAAGAAATTATCAAAGAAAACTGCCCAGATTTCCATGAATAAGAAAATAAAATTGAAATTGAAAGAATTCACAGATCACCTCTAGAAAGAAATGCTTAAATGACTACTTCCGGGAATATAATAGCTAAATTCAAGAGTTTGAAATCAAGAAGAAAATACTGTAAGCATCTAGAAAGAAACAATTCAAATACCATAAAGCTACAATCAGGAACGCACAGGACCTAGTAGCATCCACATTAAAGGATCAAAGGGCATGGAATATGATACTCAGAAAGGCAAAAGATCTAGGTTTACAATCCAGAGTCACTTATCCAGCAAAACTGAGTATGCTCTTTCATGGGGGGAAATGGACATTCAATCAGATAGATTTCCAAGCATTCCTGAGGAATAAACCAGACCTAAACAAAAATTATGAAGTCCAAACATGAGACCCAAGAGAAACCTGAAAGAGAAAATTTAAGGATCTCATTAAGGTCAAAATGTTTATATGTCTACATGGAAAGAGGATATCTACAATTCTCAAAAATTACTCTTAGTAGTAGAGAAGATAGAAGGAATATACCTAGAAAAAGGGTGGGGAAGTAAACTGATTATGATAATATGGTATATATGATGATATATAATGATATGGTATATATGTAAATGCCATGATATGAAATGACATCTATGATATGAGAAAAATCAAGGGATGAAAAAGAGGATTGCAATGAGAGAAAAGGGAAGGAAGAGAAAGAATGGGATAAATTATATACTATAAAGAGGTGTAAAAAACCATTAAGGAGAGGGGAGGATAAAAGTGTTGAAGGTCAGTGTTTAAACTTTACCCTCATCGTAACTGGCTCAGAGAAAGAAAAACAAATATATTCATTGGGGTAGAGAATTCAATTTTACCTTAGAGAGAATTAGAAAGGGAATAAGATAAGGGAAGGGGGAAGTAATTGGAGAGAGGGAGAAGAAGAGGGGGTGTGATAACAAGCAAAATACAGAGTAAAAGGAAACAGAGCAAGATCAAAAAGGGAAAATAAGATGGAAGGCAATAAAAAGTTAGTAATCATAACTCTGAATGTGAATGGGATGAACTCACCCATAAAAGAGAAGTGGATAGCAGAGTGGATTAAAAACCAGAATCCTATTATATGTTATTTACAAGAAACACATTTGATGGACATACACAGGTAAAAGGTAAAAGGCTGGAGCAGAATTTATTATGCTGCATGTAAAGTAAAAAAGCAGGAGTAGCAATCATAATATCAGACAAAACCAGAGTAAAATTGATTGGATTAAGAGATAAGGAAGGAAATTACATCTTCCTAAAAGGTATTATAAACAATGAAATAATATTAATACTAAACATTTATGCATCAAATGGTATAGCATTCAGATATCTAAAGGAGCTTAAGGAGGAAATAGATAGTAAAACCATACTAGTAAAACCATACTCAACCTTCCCCTATCAGAACTAGATAAATTGAACCAAAAAGTAAATAAGAAAGATGTAAGGGAAGTGAAATAAATGATAGAAAACTTATAGTTAACATATCTGGAGAAAACTGAACAGGGATAAACAGAAATATACCTTCTTTTCAGTAGCACATGGTATACATACAAAGATTGACTATGTGCTGGGGCATAAAAACATTGCAAGCCAATGAAGAGAAGCAGAAATGATAAATACACATTTTTCAGATCATAATGCAATAAAATTATAATTAGTAAGGGATCAAGGAGAGGCAAATTTAAAGTTAATTGGAAACTAAATAATTTAGTTCTTCAAAACTGATGAGTCAAAAAACAAATCATAGAAACAATTACTGATTTCACTGAAGAGACTAACAATGAGGAGACAATATATCAAAATCTATGGGATACAGCCAAAGCAGTACCCAGGGGAAAATTTCTATCCCTAAGTGCCTATATCAACAAAACAGAGAGGGAGGAGATCAATGAATGGGCTTGCAATTTAAAAAATTAGAAAAATTCTTGTTTGTAAAGCTTGTATATATTTTGTTAATTGACAATCTCCATCTATCACTGCAATGTAAGCTGGTTTACAAGTCCTTCCTTGCCAAATTGCATGTCCATATAGCATTTCAAATGGAGAGATATGCAGATCTCCACTGGGGCTTGTTCTAAGATGGAACAGAACTAATGGTAGAACATCTGTCCATTTTGGGTGTTTTTCTGCACAAAATTTTCCTATCAATGTTTTCAAGTCTTTATTTAATCTCTCCACTTGTCCTGAACTTTGGGGATGATACAATGTGTGGTATGTTGCTTGTATTCCTAGATTTTTATAAATTTCATTTAATATTTATTGAGTAAAGTGACTCCCACGGTCTGAGTCCAATTTTGTGGGAATCCCAAATCTAGGTATGATTTCTTTTAATAGGATTTTGACCACAAATGCTGCATTGTTCTTTTTTGGCAGGAAAAACTTATGACCGTCTCCTCAGTCTGTCTATGATGACAAGGCAATACTTAAACCCTTTATCTGTCGGCATATTGATAAAATCTATCTGTACACATTCAAACGGAGTATATGCTAAGGGATGACCTCCTAACCTTTCTGTCTAATAAACTCCCTGATTGAACTGCACACAAATTTTACATTTTTGACAGACTCTTATGGCATATGAGGATATTCCAGGTGCAGTCCAAAATAGTCTCATTGAATCAATCACGGCTTGTGTTCCATACTGTCCTTGTGCATGATTGAATAATGTTCTAGGTAGGTAGAAAATTGGCTACATACATAAAATGGACTGGGCCACATGAAGTATTGCTTACTACCCCAACAGCTATAAAAATTGCAGGGAAAGACTCATGGTTCCACTGTTCTCACACAAAACCAGAAAAATCCAATATCACTGAAACAGACATAGAAGAAGAAGAGAGTTACATAAAAGATCATGCTGAGAAATGAAAACAAAATCTGATTAACATCAAAAAGTACACCCCAAAGAAATAATTGTGACACATAATGTTCGAGACAACAAGATCCTGGCAGTCAAGCATACCACAGCGACAAGAAGAAGACAACTTTCCAGTCCAGAGGAAAAGATTTTAAAGCATCCCAGAGGAAAAGCATCAAGAAAACCTGCTAGTTAAAAGAAACAAAGAGAAAAAGCTGAAATGGACAGCTAAGACTTTGAAGTTTGTAAATTTGTTTCATAACTACTAGAGAGAAGAAACAAAGAGAAAAAGCTGAAATGGATAGCTAACACATTGGACTTTGTAAATTTGTTTATATAAGAAGAGAACAGATGGAAAACAGGAATTATATGTAAGACTGAGTAAGGCAAAATCATAAAACATAATTAGTTTCACATGTTAGGGAAATAGCATGCAATACTACATAACTTGGAAGAAAGAAGAGAGCCATCAGTTGACATAAGAAGTGGAAATCTGAAGAAACTTGATAATTATTCATTCAACACAACACTATTAGACCCAAAACACAAAATCACAAACTGCCATATATTGGGAGACCTTATGTAAATAAACAAGTGTCTGAAATTGCACTTATGCAAAATGTAAATGTGTATATAGTTAGTTCCATAAGGTCTTGGGCAAATAGAAAGATCAATAGATGTTTCTATTTGACTGACATCAGGATGTGGGAAAATATATATATTATTGTATTATATGTAAATAATCTCTGTAAATAATGTATTTACTATAATTAGGTTAGTAATAGTGATAGGGTCTGTAAATGTGTAGCATAGCATGTATATATGTTGTACATAAGATTAGGTTATTGGTTAGACTAGGTACTTAGAGAATAGTTATAATAAGAAGGGAATAGATTAGGAGTAAGTTAAGTTAAGCACAGCATAGACAGTTAGTTATACTAGGAATACTTGCAAATAATTATAGATATATAAAATAGGAAAAATACTTTTATTAGTTTAACTTATCAAGCGTAAGTAGTATTAGCACTAAGATTCAAATTTCTTTGTAATGGTTTTGTTCAAACATTTATTGTACTAAATTATTGTAAAATCCCAAAACTACCCTTACCCAAACTTTCCTGCTATAAATCTTGAAATTTCTCAGACTTGTGAATGTTAAAATTTTCCACATTGAGGAATCCTCCATTGGAACAAATTCCCTACTGGGAAACATTCCCCATTTTGATGTGAGAACTCGCCAGGATCAGAAATGGGAGGACCTCTACTCCACCCGTACTTAAGACTACTTTAGGGGAGAAAAATCCTTGCTATGGGAGGACCTCTACTCCACCTGTACTTACGACTGGTTTAGGGGAGAAAACTCCTTGCTAAACAATGAAAGTACTTGGACCCAGGCTTATAATAAGGCAAGGAGTTCTTTGAGCCATGCCTGTTTTTTAGAATTGATACAATGAGATGCTAGGTACCTAAAAGGGCAAGTTTTCTCTTAATGAGATTAGTTGACTCAGCTGTGTTTTCACTGGTTCAGACTTACTAAGGAGATTGGTCGACATAGCAGCATTTTTTCTGGTTCAGACTTACTGAGGAGATTAGTCGACTTAGCAGGAATTCAGATGGGCAGTCCTTTGGAAAACATCTACAGTGATTGATAGATATAAGGACTTAGGGGAGGTGACATAGGAGAAAAACCCCTATATAAGAAAAAGCAGTATCTCTTGAGAAAAAAATCCTTTTGGAGGATCTCTGATGAGGATCGCTTGGGAAGAATCTCTTGAGAGAGGCTCTGGAGAAGGGAAGCTCTTGGAGGACAATCTCTAAGGAGGTCTCTCTGGAGCTCCTCTGAGGGGACTCTGTCCCTCTGGAGGCTCTGGAGAGAGGCCCTTTGGAACAGTCTCTGGCTGGAAGGCTCTTTAAGGAGGACTCTGGCTGGAACTCTCTCTGGTGAAGTCAGCTAAGATGGAGCTGGCCTGGTGCCACTAGAATCCTTGCTTAGACAGACCTTGTGGTGAGTGTTAAAAGACTGACTGACTGATCTCTCTCTCTTAAGACTCAGGTCTAGGCCATGTTGGCTTAAGGCCCTTCATACTTATTTCCTTTTTCTCTCTTTCTCTCTTTTCTTTAATTCCACATTTGATTAATTAAAATCTCTATAAAACCCAGTTGACTTGGGTATTTGAATAATTGGGAATATTTCCCTGGCAACCACCTTATATTTGATTTAAAAACCAAGACACAGTAGTGAAACATATTTTCTGCGGTCAAATTTACTCACCCTCTCTTATATCTATCACAATTTATATCTTCCACCATTTTAACTCACTTCAGTTTACAACATCACTCTTTTAACTGTTACAGTTTAAGGCCTTCAACCATTTTAAATCTAACACTGCATAGAATTCCTTAGATTGAATAAGATTAGCATAGAATAGAGATAGAATAATTGAGGAAAGTTTATTATTTTGGGGGAGTAGTTAGAAAGTAGATTTAGTAGCTTGGTAAATATAACAAATATCAATGACCTTGGGAAAGTCACAACAAAAAAAAGGGGACAATTGTGGAAAGGAAAACTGAATCAGCCTTTGGGCCTTTCTGCCACTCAGGTGGAACTGACAGCAGTTAGAATGTTAGAGGGAAGATATTGACAACGACGACAGTTGGTGGGGGGAGGTAACTTGGAGAGGGACAGTTGCTCTTGAAGGACTCTCTTTCCTGTCCCTTGGACTGGAAGGAGCACTCTCTCCCTATCTCTACTTTTAGAAGTACCTCCATTCCTGGGTTTTTCCCAACTGTGTGCTCTACCTGGATTCCTGTGATCATGTCATCAAGCAAAAAAATTTAAGGGGAGTGGTTTGAACTGTAAGGCCAGTCTTTAGGGGCACCAGCCTGAAGAGATAGACCCAACCAGCTCTGAAGGTCAGAACCTTTTCTTCCTCTTGCTGTCTACTGCTAAAGACTTTGAACTTAAGAAAGCTAGCATAGATTAGCATAGACAGGTATAAAAAGAAAACCTCCATCAGGCTGTGAGGCCTGGTCTCAGCTCAAAAGCTGAGAGAGACTCAACCCAATTTAGGAAAATCCCAATTCCCTCTTCCCTGATATCTTCCCAATCCAATTTTGTTATTAAAATTTCATCTTGAGTTAAATAACTTGCAGCCAGATAAGAAGACTATCATTTCAGGGGAAAATAGAGGGAGCAGAACCTCAACACAGCCAATCAACCATAAATGGTCCTTATTGGACCCTTGCTGGGTGACCTTGATCCTGGGGAGGTTTTTCCCTCAAGGAGTCTGTGCTTACCTGCTCTGGAGTATTTTTGACATCAATCAATAGAGAAGACGTCCCCTCAGGCTATCATAGTTTGCCCATTTCTTGGAAACCCCATTTTTTTCAGATAGCCTCTCAGCAGGGGGTATCTCTTTCCTTTTACCTCACCAGCATCCATATTCCCTCTGTCCCTTCAACTCCTCCATTCCATGTTACAAAACCTTCCTTATCCCCTGTCCATCTTCAAACCTCTACAATCCCTTTAAATATTACAAATCCAAGAGCCAAGGTCCCAAGTCAAAGCTGAGGCCCAAGTCCAAAGCCACCTCCAAGAGGCAAGTCACCAGATGAAGCTCCAAGCCAAAAATTCAAGCTGAAAACCTTCTGATCAGGAAGTTCAGGACTTTTATAGTCCTTTTTTCCACATCCCTTCCTGTCCCTTCCTCTCTTCACAGGGTCAATCACAGCTTTCAAATTGCCTAGTACTGCCCAGGGGGACAGTGTCTGTGGGATACACCTCTCATCCTCTAAGGGTGTAGACTCTTATCAAAAGATTTATAAGTTTCTGGAGCTGTCACCCATTTTAGTAAGTGACTTGGGAACTCCCTTACTTAGTGTTAAGTAGTGGTGTTTACAATTTTGGTTGATTAATTTAAAAACAGACAAAGAAAATAAAGAATTCCCTTTCACATAGATTGGAGAGTGGAAAGCACAGAAGCAGGGAAATTACTTAGGATGTTCATACAATAGTTCAAGTGAGAGGTGATGAAGTTCTCTCAAAGCAGTATATCATTTATGTGAATGAAGAAAAGAGGATGAGTGAGAGGCATGTGGAAGTAAAACTGACAAAACTTGGCAAATTGTAGGAGATGGAGAATGAAGGAAAGGGAAGCATCAGGATTGACTACAAAGATGTGAAACTGCGTAGCTAGAAGGAGAGTAGTAGTGTTCTTTTAAAAAAAGTTTTTAAAAAAATTTTTGCTCATGGCTTTTGGGTAGTCCAATAATTCTTAAATTATCTCTCCTGGATCTATTTTCCAGATAAGTTTTTAAAATGAGATGTTTTATGTTTTCTTCTACAATAAAGCCCCATGGTGGGGGGGGGGGGAGGGGAGAGAAGGACTGGGACCAGAGTTCTGCAGGTAAGGCTGGAGAAAATAATGGGAGGAAATACAAAGGTAAAACTAAGAAGGTCCTCTCCTAAAGATAAGGGCACTGGAAAAGATAAGAATCACAGACACAGTCACAGTGAGGGGTCAGAAGGGACCCATGCTGATGGCAATGGGTTTGAGGTTATTGAAAACTGGTAGATCTTTTAAAGGTAAAAGCCACAGGAATTACAAACAATTGCCCGTGAGAAAGATCCATGGGAAAGTGTAGCAAGAATGTAGATAGTGCAGCTTGTAGGATAATGGTTGGGGCAAGATAATAGTTTCAGAAATCATCCAGGGTTCATGGAATGGTTAGCAATCTTTTTATGGGAAACTAAAAGGAGGTGGAGGCTAGGGCATTCTGACTCATTCTCAGACAGACCATGAAAATTCAACCTCTGATGAGCGGTCTCAGATCTTTATCTTAGATGGAACCAGATTTATCAACCTGTGATACTTCAATTTTTTTCATTCTTTTGCTTTTGTTTTATTATTTCTTGATGTCTCAGGAAGTCATTAGCTTCTAGTTGCCCAATTCTAATTCTTAAGAAATTATTTTCTTCTGTGAGCTTTTTTTATTTGGCCAATTCTGCTGTTATTTTCTTCTTGCATTACTTTCATTTCTCTTCCCCATTTTTACTCTGCCTTTCTAAACTGATTTTTGAAATCCTTTTTGAGCCCTTCCAAAGTCTGAGACCAGTTCATGGTTTTCTTTGAAGCTTTGCTTGCACTCCCTCTTCTGTTTCTGCCTTGTTCTTTGTTTCCATAAAAATTTTCTTTGTTTAGGTGTTTTTTGATATTTGCTCATTTGCCCATACTTTTTTCTTGCCTTTCACTTTTATCTTAAAGATGGAGAGTGTAATTTCTTTTTTAAAAAAGTTATTTAATTAATTAATTTAGAATATTTTCCCACGGTTACATGATTCAAATTCTTTCCTTCCCATCCCTCAACCCCCTCCCATAGCTGACACTCCATTCCCCTGGGTTTTACATGTGTCATTGATCAAGACCTATTTCCATATTATTGATATTTGCACTAGGGTGATCATTTAGAATCTATATCCCCAATCATATCCCCATTGACCCATGTGATCAAGTAGTTGTTTTTCTTCTATGTTTCTATTCCCATAGTTCTTCCTCTGAATGTGGATAGTGTTCTTTCTCATATAAGTCCCTCAGAAATGTTCTGAGTCATTGCATTGCTGCCCATTACGTTCTATTGTACCACAGCATATCAGTCAAAAGAGCCATTTCTTAAACTTCAGTTTTTCCTTGATGCTACGCTTAGCTCTATTTCTGGTTTTATGCAAGTTTCTGTTCTTCCAAGGTGGCACTATGGCCTATGAGCTAGAAGCTCTGAAAGCTACCTCTCACTGCTGATTAAATCACAGCCTTGGACTGCTGTTGGGCTTGCAGGGCTCCAAGCACTAGGAGCTACCCTGTGCTGAGTTCAGAGTCTAGGCTCAGGCTTGGGTAGGAACTTTTAGTGCCACTCAGAAGTTAGTCGGTCAGGCTGACTTGCCTATGAACTGCCTTGCTTTGGGGCTTGTAGCTTCACCTTGAGATTTGGTATTGGATAGATCTAGGCCTAGGCCTAGACATACACAGGGCAGTGGGTTGTGGACTATCTTTCACTGGGGCTCCAGGTCTTACCCTGGGCTTACACAGACCAGGCATACCACACAGGCTACTTCACACTAGGATTCAAGTCCTCACCATTGTAAAATTGAGATTTGAACTCTGGACTTCAATCCCCACAAGCCCTTGCTCCACTTCCCCAAAATGCTTTGTAATCTCATGGGAATTCTGAGGTGGGATGAGATCGAGGAAGGATTTAAGCTGGTGGCAAAGGTTTTTGGGTCTCTTTTGGACTTCCGTTTTGGGGCAGACGTGGCTCTTTCCATAATGTAGGTGAGGTCTTGTCTAGGCCTCTGGCCTAGGCACGTTTTTCTTACCCTGTCTTTTCTTTAATCCTTAATCTTCAATAAACCTCTAAAAAAATATAATACTCCTTGCAGAGAGAAACTAATTTCTACCTGCCTCAGTCTCCCCATATGCCTAAATTTTAATCGTTACACCGTGAGCTTCTATTTGGCCTTATACAGATCAGACAAACTGAGTAGACTGTGCAACCTGTATGCAGCAATATGCCATCACCATGAGACAACTCAGTACCATCACACAACACACAACCATCCTAGGAAAAGACATACCAATAGGCAATTGTCATGTGACAATAATCTTCTGTCACATCACAACATGCAATACTACACTACCATCATGTGACAACATGCCACCATCACAGGAACACATGGGGATAAAAGAATGTGAAAAAGAGACAGTGAATGAGTTGAGAGAATGTTAAAAAAAGACAGTAAATGAGTGCAGGAAAATGTAAATGTGGGGGAAACAAAGACTAGAAATTAGTGTGGGAATGAAGGAACAAAAAAAAAAGACTGGGAACAAGTGAATGTGGAAAAAAGGCCAATGAAAGGGTGAAGGTATGAATAAATATTTTTAAAACCCTATAAGAAAGGAGTGTGGCAATGAGGGAATTCTCCAAAAAAGACATGGAAAGAGTGTAGCAATGAGTGAATGAGAAAAAAGGAAAAGAAAGTGTGAGAACCATTGAATTGAATAAGAAGACAAGAAATGAACATGGGAATGAGGGAATGATGAAAAATAAGAGAGAACGAGCGTGGTAATGTGTGAATGTGAAAAAATGATGATGAAATAGTGTGGGAATGAGTAAATGTTTAATAAAACCACAACACACCACATTAATGTGACAACACACCACAATCATGCAATAACTTGGTACATCACATGAAAAAACACAACCAACCTAGGAAAAGCCATACCAACAAGCAATCACCATGCGACAAGATAATCCCATCATTGACAACATACTGCCATCATGGGTACAAGTGAGGGAAGGAAAGAATATGAAAAAGAGACAGTGAACAAGTTTGGGAATGAGGGAATATTAAAAAAAAATACAGGGGTTGGGGGCAGCTGGGTAGCTCAGTGGATTGAGAGCCAGGCCTAGAGATGGGAGGTCCTAGGTTCAAATCTGGCCTCAGACACTTCCCAGCTGTGTGACCCTGGGCAAGTCACTTGACCCCCATTGCCTAGCCCTTACCACTCTTCTGCCTTGGAGCCAATACACAGTATTGACTCTAAGACGGAAGGTAAGGGTTTAAAAAAAAATACAGGGAAAGAATGTGGGAACAAGTAAATGTGAAAAAAAGCCAAAGAAGGATTAGGGAACAAGGAAATATGGAAAAAAGACAGGAAATGAGTGCATGAAGAATTGAATGTGAAAAAATATACAGTAAACGAATGTAGGTATGATGGAATGTGGAAAAAAAAGACAGAAAACATGGGCATGAAGGAATGAATGTGAAAAATATTACAGTGAAGTAGTATGAGGACAAGGCAATGTGAAAAAAGAAAACAAATGAAGATAAGAAAGAGGGAATGTAATAAAAAGAGAGCAAACAAGTGCAGAAAGGAGGGAATGTAAAAAAAAGAAAGAATGAGAGTGGGAATGAAGGAATGTGAAAAATAGTAAACATGCAGGAATAAGGAAATGTCAATAAAAAAAGACAATGAACAAGTATGGGAATGAGAGAATGTGAAAAAAAGACAGTGAATGAGAATGGGAACAAGGAAATGAAAAAAAGACAAGGAACAAGTGTGGGAATGTGAAAAAAAGACCATGAACAAGTAGGGGAACAGGGAAATGTGAAAAAAAGACAGAGAATGAGTGAGGGAAAGATGGAAAGTGAAAAGACATGGAAATAATGTGAGAATGAGGGAATGTAAAAAAAGACAATGAACAAGTATAGGAATGAGTACGAATATAAAAAATATGCTGCGAACAGGTGCGAGTATGATGGAATGTGAAAAAAGATTGCAAAAATGGGCATGAAGGAGAGTGAAAAAAAATGATAGTGAATTATTGTGGTAACTAGAGAATATGATAAAAAGCCAAAGACTAAGGGTGGGAAGGAGTGAATGTGAAAAAAGACAACAAACAGCTGTGGGAATGAGGGAATTTGAAAAAAAAGACAGTGAATGAGGGCAAGAATGAATGTGAAAAAAAGGCAAAAACAAGTGCGGGAATGAGGAAGCATAGACAAAAAGGCAGTGGACAAGTGTGAGAATGAGGTAATGTGCAAACAAGACACTGAATGAGTGCAGGAATGAGGGAATGTTAAAGTGTGGTAACAAGGGAATGTGAAAAAAAGACAACAAATGAGTGTGGGAATGTGAAAAATGTGAACTGTGGGAATGAAAGAATATGAAAAAAGAGTGAAGTGTGTGAATGAGGGAATGAGAAAAAAGATACTGATTGAGTATAGAAATGAGGGAATTTTGAAAACAGACACTGAATGACTGGGGGATGGAGAGAATATTAAAAAATAGACAGCAGATAAGTATGGGAATGATGGAATTTGAAAAAAGAGCAAATGAGTGCATGAAGGAGGGAATGTAAAAAAAATAGATAATGATTGAGTACGGAAAAGAGGGAATGTGAAAAAGACAATGACCACATGCAGAAACAGGGGAATGTGAAAAAAAAGTAAGCGAAAGAGTACAGGAATGAAGTAATATGAAAAAATGAACAGTGAACTAATGTGGGAATAAGGGAATATGAAAAAAAGTCAGTGAATGAGTGTGGAAATGAGGGAATGTAAAAAAAAGTCAGAGAATGAGTGAGGGAAAGATGGAAAGTGAAAAGAAAACACAGAACAAATGCAGTAATGAGGGAGTGTGAAAAAGACATCAAATGAGTGAGGCAATGAGGGATTGTGAAAAACAAGACAGCGAACAAGTGTGGAATAAATGAATGTGATATAAGAAAAAGCAAATAAGTGTGGGAACGAATGAATGAATAAAGCAAATGAATGAATAAAAGACAGAAAAGGAGTGAGGGAAAGAAGGAATGTGAAAAAATGACACCAAATGAGTGTGGAAAGGAGGGAGTGTGAAAAAAACAGCAAAAGAGTATGGAATGAATGAATGTGAAATAAGCCAGTGAATGAGTGTGGGAAGGAGGTGTAAAATTTTATTTGTGGTTGAGACTCTGAAATATTTCTATAGGTGGTCGCCAGGGATTTACATTTCTAAATCCCAAATGAATTACTAAAGTAAAATGAGAAGATATTAAGGAATGAGAGAGAGAGAGAGAAAACTCTGGCTTCCTCTGAGCCAGTTAGAATTTTCTAAGCCCCAGCCAGGGGAAGAGAGTCTCAAGATGATGGGCCTTTCCTGGAGGCTTCATGCCTCCAGAAAGGCAGGGTCACTAAGTCAGCCTTTCACTAACCAAAGATGACCGTCTAAATGAAAAGAAGTCTGGGTGTCTGTCTTCCAGTTGCTCCTCAAGTATCTGTCTCCAGTTTCTCCTCCGAGTCCAACTTTGAGTCAGAGATCCTTCATCCAACTAGAAACTCGAATCGAATATCTGGAATATATCCTCTTCTGGCCTTTCGTCCTCTTTTTAAAGATCTTTTTCTCTTGTGTCACTTCCCCTAAATTTCACATCTACCAATCACAGCAGACGCTTTTCTCCAGGACTGCCAACTCTTTAGTTCACACCTTCTTTGGTTAGGTTGTGTATGTAGTTACTTAATACCTTTTTTGGTTAGTTCACCTTTTGTAGTTACTTAACACCTTTTTGTAGTTAAAATGGGCAGATCTACTTCAAATAGACTGGATTACAATTTAATCTTCACAATAAAGGAAGAGCTAAGTATCTCCTTTGTTACAATCAGGGGAGAGGTAAATCCAATCTTCACAGAGGGAATGTGAAAAAAATAGAGAATGAGTGAGGGATAGATGGAATGTGAAAAGAAGACATGGAACCAATGCAGGAATGAGGGATAAAAAAAAAGAGTGTGGGAAGAAGTGTGAAAAAAAAGACAGCAAACAAGTGTGGAATAAATGAATGTGAAATAAAGAATAGAGAATGAATATGGGAATGAATGAATAAAACAAATGAATGAATAAAAGACAGAAGGAGAGAGGGAAAGAGGAAATGTGAAAAAAATCATAGCAAACAAGTGTGGGAAGGATGGAGTATGAAAAAGAAGACAGCAAAAGGATGTGGAATGAATGAATGTGAAATAAAAGACAGTGAATGAGTGTGGAATGAATGTGAAATGAAAGACAGTGAGCATGTATGGGAACAAATGCAAATGAAATTAAAGACTGTGAATGAGTATGGGAAAAGGGATTGTGAAAAAAGACATTGAATGCCTGTGGGAATAGGGAATTCAGATAAAAAAAAGACAGCAGAGGAGTGCAGGAATGAGGGAATGGGATAACAAAGAAAGCAAATGAGTGAAGGGAAGAGGGAATGAGAAAAACCAACAGCAAATGAGTACAGGAAAGAGGGAATGTGGAAAAAGACAACAAAAGCATCCAGGAATGGGAGAATGCAAAAAAAGACAGTGAAAGAGTATAGGAACAAGTGCCAGTGAGTACCAGTGACAACTGATACTGCCAAATGAGCACAGTGCTATTGAACTTTGAATCTCACTGCCAGGGCCTAGAGACTCCTGAGGTAGTTCTGGCATGCTTTTTCTTCAGTGTATGTAACATGCCTGCTAGAATTCAGAGGCTGCCCAGGTCCTGGCTCTGTGTCTGGCCTGGTAGGTAGGGCAGGAATGGTCAGCCTGAGCTTTTCCTTGTGTCCCATATAACATGGAAATCCTCTATCTCTATCTTTAATACTGTGCTCAGTGGGAGAGTCTCTTTGCTTGTCTTGCTTTGACTTCTGTCCTTTTGAGATGCTTTTTGAAGATCTGTTTGGAAGGATATTCAGAGCAGCTTAAGGATTTCCCACTACTACACTGCCACCTTGGCTTTGACACATTCATGCACATATTCACTGTGTCTTTTTCTCAGCTGGATCCCTTGCAGGATGACAGAACCATTATACCGAAGACTCCTGATCGCTCAGCTTGGTCCTGTCAGTCAATTTCTGGTGTCCAGGTTGTGTCACACAAATACAAGCTTAGAGAGGATGGACCTCCCACTTGGGTCCTAATTCATATTCACAAAATGCAAATCTCTTAACTCAGAACTTCAGCTCCAGCTCTAAGATCATGAGATTCCAAATGTTCAGCATTCACCCAGAATCTCCATGCTACTTTGAGACTATTCTTATATCATGCTCCCTTCGTGGGTACCCTCCTTCTCTCCAACTCTTCCCATTTCTAACTCTAGCTCTGAGAACAGTGATCAAACACACCTATTTCTGGATAGAATATGTCAATCAATTGTCCTATGGAAACAGCAAACAAAGTTCTTTTTAGAAACATTAAAAAAAGGACTTTAAATTATCTGAGTATGAAGCCTTTTCAGCTATAAGTAGAACTACTCCTTTGAAGTAATTATTGGTGGTGACCACATAGGGACTTGAGCGGAAGGAAGGAAGGAAGGAAGAAAGAAAGAAAGAAAGAAAGAAAGAAAGAAAGAAAGAAAGAAAGAAAGAAAGAAAGAAAGAAAGAAAGAAAGAAAGAAAGAAAGAAAGAAAGAAAGAAAGAAAGAAAGAAAGAAAGAAAGAAAGGAAGGAAGGAAGGAAGGAAGGAAGGAAGGAAGAAAGAAGAAAGAAGAAAGAAGAAAGATTTTGATGGGGGGGCTTTCTAGAAAAGATTAAGTGATTGTTGTTAAATTAGATGAAGTAGAATATACTCCCAAATTGTGGCATATTGAGTTTTCCCTATTCGAGTTCAACAAATGTTATCTCAAAATTTCTCAGAATGCAGCTTGGCACAGTGAACATTAGATCTGGAGCCTGGAAGATCTGAGTTAAAATGTGGTCTGAGACACATTTGGGTAAATCACTTAGCCTCTGTTTTCCTTAATCCACTAACGGAGGAAATGGTAAACCATGCCAGTATCTGCCAAGAAAACCCCATGGACAACATTTCACAGAGTCTGACAGGACTGAACAGCAATGAAATACCTTTTATTAGAGCAATGTCTTTGGCAAATGTGGGAATATAATATGCTCTATTATGCAAATGAGTTATGAGTTTTCTTTATTCCTTTAAAAATTATTCAGTTGGTCTGAAGTACCACTTCACACCTAGCAGATTGGCTAATATGACAATAAAGAAAAAGAATAAATGTTGGAGGGGATATGACAAAATTGGGACACTAACACACTGCTGATGGAGTTGTGAACTGATCCAACCATTCTGGATGGTAATTTGGAGTTATGCCCAAAGGGCTTTATAAGAATGCATACCCTCTGACCCAGCAATACCACTACTAGGTTTGTACCCCAAAGAGATAATAAGGAAAAATACTTATACAAAAATATTTTTAGCCATGTTCTTTGTGGTGGTAAAAAATTGGAAAATGAGGGGGTGTCCATTGATTGGGGAACGGCTGAACAAATTGTGGTATATGATGGTGATAAATACTATTGTGCAATAAGGGATGATAAACTGCTTGATTTCCACATGAGCTGGGAAAACCTCCATGAACTGAGTGGAGCAAAATGAGCAGAACCAAGACAACATTGTACACAGAAACTGAAACATTATAGGACTATCATATGCAATCAACTTTGCTACTAATAGCAGTGCCATGATCTAGGACAATCTTGAGGAACTTAAGAAAAAGAATCCACGTTGACAGGAAGAACTGTTGGAATAGAAATTCAGAAAGAAAATATTTGATTTATCACTTGTTTATATGGGTATAGGATATGAGGTTTTTGTTTTTAAAAGATTACTTTATTACAAAACTGAATAATATGGAAAATAGGTATTGAGTGATAATACATGTATAACCCAGGGGAATTGCTTGTCGGCTCTGGGTGGGGGGAGGGAAAAGGAGAAGGAAAGAACATGAATCATGTAACCATGGGAAAATACTTAAATAAAAATGATAATAAAAATAAATGAATAAATAAATAATTCAGTTGGGGAGTGGGAAGGAGAGATAATAAATATTCTTAAACTAAACAAATAAAAAGATGTCCAAAAGCACGAGGAAGGCTATGCCAAGTTGGACATTTCTCTCTCCAAAAAGAACAATCCATAGATTAGAATACTGATAACATTTTTTAACCATTTCTGGAAGGCTTATGCCTAACCACAGAATACAGTATTCATATTTTTTCATTCCACAACACAAATCACCATCTCTAAGATTTTCCTACCTAAACACCACTCCCTGGTCACCACACCCCTATGTGTTTTCTTTCCCTATTACAATGTACTTGCCTGTATTTATCTGTATGCCCAGCACTTCACACAGTTCCTAACATGTAGAAAGGCTTGATATGATTTTTGCATCAGTTTATTCATTAAATGAAGCAAAGGGTTTTGTAAAAATCAAAATCAGCTGCTTTCCTGAAATTTTAATGGTTATTCAACAAGCAATAAGTAGGAGAATGTCGAATAACTAAAAAAGACTACTTTCTTCTTCATCAGTGAAATGAAGGGCACAACTTTGGGTGTTCTTTTCCAGGGCTAAATCCCATGATATATAGAACTAGGAAATGTTAAGAGCTGGAATGAGCCTTACAGAGCATGTATTCCATTTTTGTTGTTATTATTTCTGACTCTTCATTTGAGGTTTTCTTGCAAAGATACTTAAGTGGTTTGCCATTTCCTTCTCTAGCTCCTTTTAAAGATGAGGAACTGAGATATAGAGGGTTAAGTGACTTTTCCAGGGTCACACAGTCATATTTTAACTCAAGAAGATGAGTCTTTTTTACTTCAGGCCTAGAACTCTATTCACTGTATCACTTAGATGCCCCTTATTTTATAGGTGAAGAAACTGAGGTTAAATAACAAATGAGGAAATTGAGTCTCTAGGCAAATGTTTAAGAGTCTTAGCCCTTGAGGTAATTTTCAGATGCCAATGATAGGGTAACTATTACACAGGTATTAAAATGGCAGAACTGTGATGAGTTTAGTCCACATGTGATCTGAATTTAGGTTTTTCTTTTAGCATTGTAATGGGTACATGATGCTGTCTCCCTCTCCAGATTCTTAGTCTAAAATTTCTTTCCTGCACATACCAAGAAATGGTTGTATGAGACAAAATGACACAGCTTGTCAGTTTTTTATTTTTCAAAATATTGCACCACACTGCCTAAAAAGTCAAGTTAACAAATATATATTAAGTTCTTACTTTGTGCCAAGCATTGTGCAAAGAGTGCACAGATACAAAGAATGCAAAAACAGTCCTTGCTTTCAAGGAGTTCAGCAAGCAACTTGGTACAAACAAGATATACACTATATAATGATTAATAACCCACAGAAGGAGGCATTAGCAGTAAGCAGGATCAGGAAAAACTACTTTTTGATTGTGGGATTTTAGCTGGGTCTTGAAGGAAACCAAGAGACTGATGGGAGTTAGAGTAAAGGAGACTGTCATTGAAGGAATAAAATGTAAGGAAAGGTAGGAAGGGGCCAGATTATGAAGAGCTTTGAAATCCTAACATTAGATTTTATATTTGATCCTGGAGGGAATGGGAAACTATTGGCATTTATTAAAATAGAACCTAGTCTGGGGACAGCTAGGTGGCTCATTGGATTGAGAGACAGAATGTCCTGGGTTCAAATGTAGCCCCAGATGCCTTTGTGTGACCTGGGCAAGTCACCCCCATTGCCTATCTCTTACTGCTCTTCTGCTTTGGAACCAATACATAGAATTGATTCTAAGACAGAAGATAAGAATTTTAAAAAAAAATTAGTCTTGATTCCTAGGCAGCTAAGTGGCACAAGAATGGGGCTGGGGTTAGGAAGCCCCGAGTTCAAATGCAACTTCAGCCACTTGCTGAGTAAGTCGCTTAACCACTGACTGCCTGGGTTTCTCCATGAGAATAATGATAATAGCATCTACCTTCCAGGGTTGTTCAGATCCAGTAAGGTAATATTAAAGAGCTTAGCACAGAGTTCACCATATATTAGTACTTAATAAATACTCCTTTTTTTCTTTTCCCATACTCCATTCAATACACTGTCTTATGAAATACAATGTGCCTCAAGGGGTTTGGTGCGTTTAAAGGATTTAAAAATGGGTCAACTGTCTTATTTTACAGGTTTTTTTCCTCTACCCACTAGGTCCCATTTCTCAGCTCCATCCGACTTGGACCAATGCCCAGCCAAGTACCAGACTTCCACTTGCAACGATTACATTTACAAAACAATGGAGACAGGCAGGGTACCTTCTCTGCGAAAAATGTAGAATGAATAACACAACCACTCCATATTGGCCACCGGCCTCTAGGATTTGAGGGCGAACGATGGTTTGTGTCTCCCGTTGTCATTCAGGCTGTAGCCAATAGAAAATTGGGAGTGTAAGAGTCACCGGTAGCCGGAGACTACTTCCGCTTAGGTCTAGGAGGCGTGAAGAAACGAAGTCTCGGAAGACGTGATTTCGTGAGATTTCATTGCGTCGCGTAGTACAGGTGTCAGGGGGTGGGGCCTGGTCTGCGTGTTTGGCAACGTGCTCTGCTTTAAAAACGTACAGTTCCTCTGCTTAGCGACTCGTATCCTCTTCGAACCCCTCCTGCTGAGATGCTTAGAACGAGTGTGCCCGTGCATGGGAAAGAGGAGGAACAGGAGGAGGAGGAGGATTGCCCGGAGCTGATCCCCATTGACATGCAGCATTTACCGCAGGCGCAGCAGCCGGAGGAAGAGGAGGAGGGGAAGCCCGATCCCTATGCTAAGATCCCGGTCACGATTATCACTGGGTATTTAGGTAATTAAGCCAGTCAGTAGTTTCGAGAACTCCCCGACAGAGACTTACGTTAAAAAAATAACGATAATGATGATGGTGATGATAATGAATAATAAGAACCACAAAGAGTTTTGTGCCTTTTCCCTCCCTGGAAGGAGACAACCCCTTGCCCCTCTTTCCTAGGTCTGGGAGCAAGAGCTTTTCTGCAGCCAAGTGTGGTGGAAGAAAGGGAAAAAAGGAAGGAAGGAAAGGGGTAAAAAAGAAGGAAGGAAAAAGGAACACATTGCATTTAATCAGAGAAACCCATGTTTGGAACTCCACTCTTTTTTATTTTTACAAAATCCTCACCTTCCACCTTAGAATCAATACTATATATTGGTTCCAAGGCAGAAGAGTGGTAAGGGCTAGGCAGTGGGGGTCAAGTGACTTGCCCAGAGTCACACAGCTAGGAAGTGGAACTCCACTCCTGACACTTAGAACATTCCTGGCCCGGAGCCTCAGTTTTCCAGTGTAAATTAAGGAGAGAGTGTCAGCCTCTTATTTCAGAAGTTAGTGGAAAATAAAGATGGCAATTTCTCCCCACCCCCATTGGAATTCAAGGACATGCTTTCAACTTCCCATTTAACCCTATATATTCACGAACCCCAAGTTCATTGGTCCAGATGATCTCTAAGATCCCTTCCAGCTGTAAGTTTTATGTTCTTGAGATCCAAAAGATGATGATAGCTGACTTTTATATAGTGATAATTTTATCATTTAATAATGATAACTAATATTTTTATATTGGTAAAATACTTTACAAGTATTCTCATTAAATCTCAACAAGAAGAACCTGGTGAGGTCGGTACTAATAGTATTTTTAACACCATTTTACAGATGACAGAACTGAGGCTTCTAGATTTAAGTGACTTCCTAGAGGTCACACAGCTTTTGAGAGTGTCAGAGTCTGTTTTTGAATCCAAAATTTTCTGCCTCCATATCTAGCACTCTATCAACTGTACTATGTAAGTATAAAGGTCACTAAATTTGGTAACAAGGGTCATGGTTTGAATCTAGGCACTATTTCTCTGTAAAATGAGGTTTTGAGCTAGATAACCTCTTAAGACATCTTGTACCTGAGATCTTTGCCTTATATTTTACTGAAAAAAAAAAAAGAGTTCTCTTCTTAGACCTCCCTCTTCCTCTTTTCCTCATTTCACATCATCCAGCTGCCTTCTGCCACTATCTCCTACTTCATCCTTTTCTCCCATAATGAGGAGACCTTTCTCCCTGCTAAGGCAAACCCCTTTACATACACAATGATCCAATTCCATCCCATTCTCTGTAGCAGATTGTCTTTTCTATCATCCCCACTCACTTATCTTCAATCTCTTATCTTCTGCCAACAAATATACTTACACCTCCCTCAATCTCAGAAAACTCTCACATCATCCATCCTTCCTTGCTAGCTATCTTTTCTTAGCTGTGTGACCCTGGACAAGCCACTTAACTGCCATATGCCTCAGTTTCTTCATCAATAAAATGAGGATTATAAGCACCTTCCTCACAAATTTTTGAGGATCAAATGAATTAATATTTATAGAAGGCTTTACAAACCTTAAAAGCGCAAAATGCTAAGTTGCTTTTTTTTGTTGATAAATTTGAGAAGTATAATGGGTACCTCTATTATCTTTCCACACTTTCACTCTCTAAATTCTTCTGTCATTGGCTCTCTGCCCCCCCCTCCTCTCTCCCTTTCCTTCCCTCCCTCCACTTCTGTCCTAGTAATGACTAAGACAGAAGGGCAAGGATTAGGCAAATGGAGTTAAGTGACTTGCCCAGGGTCACACAGCTAGGAGGTGTCTGAGGTCAGACTTGAACCCAGGTATTCTAGGCATCAGGTCTGGTGTTCTATTCACAGTGTCACCTCTGTGCCCCACTAATGATCTCTTAATTGACAAATCTGATGGTCTTTTCTCAATCCTTGACCCTTTTTATGACAAATCATTCTCTTAAATTTTGTTCTATCCCCTTGATCTTTCCTTAGTCCTTGGCTGAAACTTTATCTAGGGAATGCCTGATAACCAGGAGTGTTCTACAGGGCTCTGTCTTGGATCCTATTCTCTTCTCCCTCTGTATCAGGTGTCTAAAACTATGACTGAGAGCCAAATCCAAAGAATGATTTTTTACATTCTTTAATACAATAAAATTTTACTTAAAAATATGAAAAATTATTCTTATTTTGGAGAACATACAGAAATGGTCATTTTGCTGACCCCTACTCTATACTCTTACCCTTAGTTATTTCATCAGTTCCTAAAGATTTAGTTCTCTCTAGCCTGATGATTCTCAGATCTACCTATTCAGCCCTAATCTTTCTGCTGACTTCCAGTTCTTTTTTTTTTTTAAGCCCTTACCTTCCATCTTAGAATCAGTACTCTGTATTGGTTCCAAGGCAGAAGAGTGGTAAGGGCTAGGCAATGGGGGTTAAGTGACTTGCCCAGGGTCACACAGCTGGGAAGTGTCTGAGGCCAGATTTGAACCTCCCTTTTCTACACCTGTCTCTCAATCCACTGAGTCACCCAGCTGCCCCAGACCTCCAGTTCTAACTGCTTGTCAGGTATCTTGAACTAGATATCCTGTAGAAATTTTAAACTCTACATATGTGAAACTGATCTTGTTATCTATCTTCCAAACCCTCCCTTCTTAACTTCCTTACTACTATAGAGGTTACTGCTGTTCTTCCAGTCCTCTCCCTAGACTGGATATCAAGGTGTAATCCTTGCCTCCTCACTCTCTCACCCCCGCCACCGGCATCCTGTTTGTTCAAGGCTTGTCAATTTTACCTGTTTAACATCTCTAGCTTAGGACCCTTCTCTCCTGACACTGCCACTACCTTGGTGTTGGCTCTCATCACCTCACACCTGCATTATTGGAGTAGACTGTCCATCTGCCTTCCTCATGGCTTTCCCCACTCTAGGCCATTTTCCACTCATTTGTCAAAATGATCTTCCAGAAGTGTAAGTCTAATCATGTTACCCCCTTAAGAAATCCCAGTGACTACCTGTTATCTCCAGTATCGAATATATAAAATCCTATTTGGTATTTGTAATTCTTCCTAACCCATCTTCCTCATCCCCTTCACTTCTCCTTCCCCACTGCAATCCCCACAGCCTTTCCAGTCTTTTCTCCATGTACTCTGATCCACTGACAGTAGCCTCCTTACTACTGTTCCTTGAGGAAGAGCCCTCCATCTCCCAACTGAGCCTGTCTTCAGTGCCTAGAATGTTCTCTCTCCTCTTCTCTTCCTCCTTACTTCCTTCAAGTCCCAGCTCAAATCCTATCTTCTCTAAGAAGCCTCTCCTGGTTCTCTTCTCTTCCATGCCAATGCTTACTCTTTGGTGGTTATCTTCAATTTATCCTGTACAGCATTGTAGTTGTTTGCCTATTGTCTCCCCTAGTTGCCCTGTGCCCCCTAGTTCTTCAGAGAATCTCCATTTTGAGGGTGGGTTCTGAGGAGGCATCCCTCATTCTCTTCACCTTCATGATTCCTTGGCCAAGTCCCCTGTCCCCTGTTTCTGGGCCTGCTTTCCCTTTGTTGATTTCATCCTACCACCAGGGCCAGGAGGGTCATTGAGCAGCTAGCTATCCCTCTTTCTTCATACTTCTCCCATCTCTTTTATGGGGTCTTCCCCCATTAGAATGTAATCTCTTTGAGGGCAGGGAAATGTTTTTCTTTTTGCTTGTCTTTGTATCCTCAGGACTTAGTACCATGCCTAGGACCTTGTAAGGCCTTAGTAAATGCTTATTGAGGGATTGACTGAAAAAAAATGTAGGTTATGGCAAAAGTATTTAGGTGAATCTTAATTTTAAAGAATGACTTCCAGTTTTCTGTGGAAGACATGCTTTAAAAAAAAGATGGGGGGGTGGGCAGCTAGGTGACTCAGTGATGAAAGAGCCAGGCCTGGAGATGGAAAGATCTGAGTTCAAATAAGTTTTCAGACACTTCTTAGTTGTATGATCCTAGGCAAGTTACTTAATCTTGGTTGTCTAGCTATTATTTCTCTTCTGCTTTGGAACCCAGGACTTAGTATCAATTCCAAGAGAGAGTAAGAATTTTTAAAAGAAAGTAAAGAATGTTTACTGGGTGAAAAAGTTAACCATCTATTTTATTATAACACAGTATTAATATTAAGACTTGTGAGTTTGGTGGTATCTCACTTAAAATAACTCCAAGTATTGTTTAATTGAAGTTTGTCAGCAGAATATATTCTTAAATGTTAAGGTGATATTAGTACTGGTGATTTTGGGGTTTTTTTTTTTGGTCAGACTTTTAATGTATGAAAAAGAAAAATATTCAAATTGATTTCACACAAATGAGTATTTGTTTATTGGTTAAAATGACTATATGTAGAAAAGGCCAGAGAATTCCATAGTATCTACCAGAGGTAAACTTGGGAAGAATTAATATGAAACTAACATATTTGTTTAAAATATATAATGCTTTAAGGTTTGCAAAGCTCTTTACAAACATCTCATTTTTACTTCATAGTACCCTGGAAGGCAGGTGCTATTATTCCAAACTATTATCAAGTATCCATTCCAAGGCAAAAGAGAGCTTTAGGGTTAGGCAATTGGAGTTAAGTGACATGCCCAGAGTCATACAGCTAGGAAGTGTCTGAGGCTGGATTTGAACTCGGGAAGATAAGTCTTCCTGACTCCAGGCCTAGTTCTCTATTCACTCAGGCACCGAGCTGCCCCTATTATCCCATTATACAGTGGAGGAAACTGAGGCAGGCAGGTTTAGTGACTTACCCAGGGTCACATAGCTAGTAAAATTATATACCTTACTGTTAATTAATGTTTCATTCTCTATCTTGTCTTCTGTTCTATTTTTCTTTGAAACTTGTAGAATCCTTTACTTGCATTAGGATTTAAATCAGCTCAGAGTCCGATGGTCATAAATATATTCAAGGACAATGTCAGAATTTGAACCCAGGTATAGATGAAAATTCTTCTTACTTTTTGATCTTAGGCTATCCTAGTTTGTGCCCTACATAGAAGACATGCAAAATATTTTAATAATTTAAAGGTCCTAGCTAAGCCCTAATTCAGAGCATCTGAGATGCTGCCATTCTTTGTGCATACCTGGCCTATGCCCTGGATGATAGCTTTCATGCCACTTCTCTCACTTGAGTCTTGGTTGCTATTAATGCCTATATAAGCCCACTTATACCTATCATACATCTTTCTGCTGCCCGTTGGGTTACCTGAAGTTTTGACTATTTCAAAATTTGGGCGTTTCTTGCCTTGCTTTATAAAATCGTAAAAGGAGAAGAGAATATATGTACAAAGAATAATTTCTAAGGAATAAATAAATGTATAAAGGTAATTTTATAAATATTTAAATTTTACAAAAATAAATTTATAAAGCACCTGCTATATGCTAGGTACTTTTGCTCATTTGATCCTCTTCACAACCTTGTGAAGTTGTGCTGTTTTATCCCCATTTTCTAGTTAAGGAAACTGAGACAAACAGGGTTAAGTGACTTGCCCAGGGTCACACAGCTAGTAAGTGCCTGAGACTCAAGTCTTCCTAACTCCAGCCCATTGTTCTCAACTCACTATCCCCAGCTCCTTTGAAACTATCCTAAATCAAGAGCCTATCTGATCCACAAAATACTTCTTTAAAAAGTTTCATGCCGAATATTTTATTAATATGGTAGTTGTCTTTGTAACATGTGCACACTCTGAATGATCTGCCCGGAAAATGAATGTCTAAATATGTCTGAAGAAAAATTCATGCTTCTTTTACCTTAGTTTTCTTTTATTTGAGTGAAAATTTTCAGACATTTAAAAGGAATTATTATGAGATGTTAATTCTAGAGTCATTGTTATTCCATCCTTTGTTGCCTATGTGAATACTTAAAATTAAAAAAAATTAACAAGCATAATTATATTGGGGCTTATTTTTTGCAATGTGAATCATAACTATTCTGATTATTCTACACATGAACAAATATGGGATAATATGCCACCTGCTGGATGACGATAACATAGCAAGACTTTTTCACAGATACTGTTTTCCTAAACTTCACAGTATTCCTATAGTCCTAATGCAATTCAAGGGCATTAATAAAGATATACCTTTAGAGTAGCAGAAGTAGCTCTCTTGTCATTCTGTATTGACTTATCACTAGGTGTTTTGAATTTCAAAATAAGTCAAATGTTGGGTGTTAAATAGTGGGTCTTTAGGTTCAAATTATAGAGCAGAGAAAAGGAATTGTCAGTGTCAAGAAATCATACAAAACTGTCAAATAGCATATTTCACAAGCCATAATAAAAATGCTTTTATATCATTTGCATTCAGGATCCCAAGAAGGAAATACTTTAATTTCAAGGAGTTTTCACTTTTATATTGAATGCTTGGTTCCGTGGATCTGTTTGTATTCTTTTAATCGTTGTTTTCTTTTTTAAAAAATGGAATGTCTATTACTTGGGTTGTATTCTAGCAGTAATATATATTAATTTTGAGATAGTTTCAGTGGACCACAGTGGTCTATCCAATTGGTAATATTACTTGGATCTTTTTGTAGACTAGGAGCATTTTGACCATCTAAAATTTTCTTTTGATCTTTTCCTTTATTATTTTCTTTGAAGTAAAACTACTTAAAAATTTGAGGCATGGCATTTGAGCAATAGAACTAAATGGATGGAGTTCTTAAGAGCATTCAGGGCCCGGGAGCAGTTGGGTGGCTCAGTGGATTGAGAGTCAGGTGTAGAAATGGGAGGTCCTAGGTTCAAATCTAGCCTCAACACTTCCTAGCCCTGTGACCCTGGACAAGTCACTTAATCCTCATTGTGTAGCCCTTACCGTTCTTCTGCCTTGGAACCAATACACAGTATTGATTCTAAGATGGAAGGTAAAGATTTAAGAAAAAAAAGTGTTAAGGGCCCTAAAATCTTATGAAATAGAATATTGATTTTCAGTTTGGGGTATTTGGGTTTTTTAATTCTTTTTTTTTAATTGATGATGTTTAGGGAGGGATAGAAGTCTGAAAGCAAATGAAAAATGGAGTCTGCAATTCTGAAACTAGTATCATTGTTTTCTAGGTGCTGGAAAGACAACTCTCCTTAACTACATTTTGACTGAACAACATAGAAAAAGAATAGCAGTTATTTTAAATGAGTTTGGGGAAGGTAAGTAAAGTTACAGAAACTGATATAGAAATCTAGGTCAGATATGAATTTATCTCAGTGTTTTAAAAACTAGTTGATGTTTAATTTATTGACTGTTCATATTTAAAATTTAGGGCGTAAGAAATGATACAACTTCAGATGAGGATAAATTTGAGGATATAAAATTGAGGATAAAGTTTCAGTGATACAAGTATGGTTGATAAAATGATTTGGTGATACAGTAAAGTTTGAAACTGAACACTGAAATTTAATTTTCATACTAAATAACAAAAATGTATTTTGGAGCATTCTAGAATTTTCAAGGTCTAGAAATAAGCCAATCTTGAATTTTGTAGCCATTGTATTCTGAGCGTAATTCCTACTCCCCACCCCCTACCCCAAATCTTATCTTCTGCTTTAATGGCAAGGACTAAGCAATGAGGGTTAAATGACTGATCCAGGGGCACTCAGCTAGGAAGTGTCTGAGGTCAAATTTTAATTCAGGTCCTACTGAGTCCAGGTTTAGTGCTTTATCTACTGTGCTACCTAGCTGCTCCCTATTATTCTTACTGTTAACTTAAAGAGAATGACTGAATGTTTACCTCTGGCCCACATTCAGAACCTTGAAAATCCCTCTCTAAAGTCTTTTTTCAGCAATCTAAAATTTAAAGGTTAAAAGAAAAGTTTTCATTTTTGTTGGTCATTAACAGTAAACTAGGTGCTATATTGAATATGAAACAGATTTCCGGGTTTTTTTATTTTTATAAGTAGAAACATAAAATAAAAAATTCCTTCATAATGACCTATCATCTAGAATCGCAAAGGAATTTAATGTGTTGTTTGCGGGAGTACTTCTTGGAAGTTGAAGGAATATGGTTATTTAAATTGAAAGTTGAGGGCTACACCTCACCAATTAACTTGAATTTATTTTTCTTTTCCAAAGCTGGAACTGGTTGGGTACCTAATTTTAGAAATGAAGGAAGAGATTTGGGGGAATGGACCAAACTGATTCAAAGCAGCACCTACTCTGCTGAATTAGTCATAAGAAGTTGCATAGAAGCACTGAGAAGTTAGGAAGGACTTGACTTCAGGTCTTCTAATCTTAAAGCCAACTTTTCTGTACAACAAGCCATGAAGAACAAAAAGCAGAAAGCCAGATGGTGATATCCCTTAATAGTTTGAGGGGAAGCAGATATCAGACCCAAATTTTCTATTCCAGAAAGAAGAAACCCATTTTCATCATAGACAGCAAGCAATGTTTTAAATATAGTTACTTGGAATTTAAAAAAAGTAAGGAATAGGTTCTTAGTGTAAAGAAGAAGATGCATGCAGTATTATTTTTTTATGTGTACCACCATATTAAATGTTTTGACCTTTGGAATGAGCATTAGTTTAAATATCTTCCTTTCTAAAAATGTGGATGTTTAAGTATTTTGTTCAACATTTTTCATTTACATTATAGTAGTCTTCAGTGTTTTAGTTCCTGCCCCCCTCTGTTTTCAAAAACAATTAAGCCAAAAAAATCTTAGAAAAGGAATTATTGAGAAATCTGAGCTAGCAAATTACTTCTGATACTAATATCTCCCAATATTTTGGAAAAATTCATTTTATTTGATGTGTAGTTGAATGCTTCTTGAAGTAAAAATTGAATTCTATTTTGCAATATAAGCAATATTAATAGCAACTGGATATAAAACACTTAGAAATCCGATTTTTGGGGGGAGTAGCTTTTTAATCTTTCATTTTTGCTTGGCCAATGAGCAGATGGTTTAAAGAATGCTTTGTTGCTTTGTATCCTAGGAAGTGCATTGGAGAAATCCTTAGCTGTAAGCCAAGGTGGGGAGCTATATGAAGAATGGTTGGAGCTTCGAAATGGTTGCCTCTGCTGCTCAGTAAAGTGAGGAATGTTCGTGTTACTTTCTTCAAGTTTGTCAATTTTATGTTCAGTTTTAATTTTTCATTTCATGTTAACTTTAGTATATTTTCAGACCAAATACTAACCAAAGAAATTTTTTTAGAAGTCATTTTAAGTAATAATTTATTACTGGCTTTTATGTGAACTTCTTTTTGCTAGTAGTTCAATGCTTAGATTTGTTGAGTATATACAGGATTTATAATACTTTAAATCAACATTTAGTTAAATTTATAATCTTTTCAGGTAATTTTAATAGTTATAGCTGGAAAAAATCAAATCATAAAACATTGGGTTTTTAAAAATCTTCCTAGAATGAGAAACAGCATTTCATTTTGAAACTCTCAGAAATTATGAGAATAAATTTTTTAAAATGGTAGGGGGAGACATTTATTTTATACTAGTTCTAGCAAAGATAATGATGTCAGGAGATAAATATAACACCACTGTTAAAATTATATGTCAGATGAAAGAAATTATATTGTTCCTTTTTAAGTCAAATTTCTTAAGTACAGTGTAGCCTTTTATTGACAGTGTTGTTAATTAAGTTTTCTCTAGTTAACCAAAATGCTTCTTTTCTTAAGAACGCATTCTTTATTCTTAGTATATTTATGAGGATGAAAGAGTTTAAAGCTCATGATCCTTATTCTTTTTTTTTTTAAATTTTATTTAATTAGATAATTTAGAATATTTTTCCATGGTTACAAGACTCATGTTCTTTCCCTCTCTTTCCCCACCCCCACCCCCGTCCCGTATCTGACTCGTAATTCCACTGGGTTTAACATGTGTCATGACCCTTATTCTGAATAAAATAGCTTGATATTTACTGAAAGCCTCTTGACACAAAGTGGAGGAATTCCATGGAGACTGGAACAACCTCCAGGAAGTGATGCAGAGTGAGAGGAGCAGAACCAGGAGAACATTGTACACAGAGACTGACACACTGTGGTACAATCGAAGGTGATGGACTTCTCCATTAGTGGCAATGCAATGTCCCTGAATAATCTGCAGGGATCTAGGAGAAAAAACACTATCCACAAACAGAGGACAAACTGTGGGAGTAAAAACACTGAGGAAAGGCAACTGCTTGACTACAGGGGTTGAGAGGGAATAAGATTGAAGAGAGACTCTAAATGAACACCTTAAGGCAGATACCAACAACATGGAAATGGGTTCAGATCAAGGACACATGTGACACCCAGTAGAATCGTGCGTCGGCTATGGGAGGGGGGAGGAAAAGAAAATGATCTTTGTTTCCAATGAATAATGTTTGAAAATGACCAAATAATGTTTAAATAGGAAAAAAAATTGTATTGACATGTAATTTGGAAAAAATTAAAATAAAAAAAAGAAAGAACAAAAGAAGAAAGCCTCTTGACTAGTTATAAAATTGTGAATCTAGAACAGTACAAAACATTATTATCCTGTTAGTACTAATTGCATGAACATACTTTAGTAAATAATATATGCATTAGCCACGTAAATCAATCCTGCTTACTTTTTTAAAGAAAAAACTTCACATTGGGGTCTTCATTTCCTTAGACGTCTGAGAATATTTCCGTAATGAACCATTTTACTGATATTATCAAATAAGTGGCAATTTCGTGAGAGTTTTGTGAGTAAATTAATTCTTTGGGCCTGTAGAAAATTTGATTTTTTCTGTTTCTAGAGATAGAAAAGATGTTTGTAATGGTAAGTTTTTAAATCCTCAGGTACTGACCCTCATTTGGTATGTTTTGATTTTTTATAGGGATAATGGCCTGAAGGCTATTGAGAATTTGATGCAGAAAAAAGGAAAATTTGATTACATACTGTTAGAAACAACTGGTTTGGCAGATCCTGGTAAGAAGTCTCATTATCAATCATCAGTTTATATAATGTAGTTTCAGACTTCTGAAAATAGTTGTGCAATAGAGGATTAACTTAAAGAGATTTTAAAGCTTCTCTTGAGTGTCTTACTTCTTACTGATATACAAATAGCAACAGATCATCCCTTCTCATATTCTCCTTTGACAAGTGTATATGGATTCAGGGATTCTTTAATAGTCATTAATTATCTTTAAAATGTAAACTTTTGTTGGAAGTCTTTCATGAGGGCAAATATTACAGTAAAGATATTGTGTACTTACTTTCATTTAGCCTTCCTCAAGAAAATTTTATATGTGATACTTCAGGGATCTATTTAGTTTTGAAATGGATAGGTTTCGTATCTGCTTAGTCTTTTTTTCAACTTTTTTTCGTGGTCTTTAAAAGATATGCAAATATTTCATGTTGTAGTTCCAATAGCTTCTGTTCTTTTTTTTTTTAAATCCTTATCTTCTGTCTTGGAGTCAATACTGTGTATTGGCAGAAGAGTGATAAGGGCTAGGCAATGGGGGTTAAGTGACTTGCCCAGGATCACACAGCTGGGAAGTGTCTGAGGCCAGATTTGAACTTGGGACCTCCCATCTCTAGGCCTGGCTCTCAGTCCTTCCCTTTCCCCCCAGTAGCTTCTGTTTTTCAGCTGCCTTGGGCCATAAAAAATCATCTGAGAATGATTGTGCTAATGATCTTTGTTGGTTCTGGATTATTCATATTGGGTCATATTTTGTGTCTTTTGATTAAAAGGTTATAAATTATAGATATACATTGTACCTCTTTCATGCATTGTTGTTACATTGTTTGATTTTGTTTAAATTTTTTGTTATCAGGCAAAGTACTATGGGGTCATTACTGGGAAGTGAATATGGTATAATGAACATTCACGCATTAATTAAACAAAAGCAGCCAGAGAGGGAAGGAAAGAAAGAGAAAGACAGAAAGGGAGAGAGGGAGAATAAGAATAAGAATATTTGATTTGAGTTCCACAAAAAGAGGATAAATTGTGGCCTACTTCTCCAGTGATCATCATAATTAAATATGCATTTTAGTCCCTAAAATAGATTTTAAAAATTATTTAGAAGTTAAATAAATCTGGCTTATATGTCAACCTGTGAATACAATATTCAGTAGAATTAACATTTACATAAAGATAACTTTTTTCATTCAATTAGAGTATGCTTCTATATGGTTTCAAACATTTTAAGTATTACTACTAATATTATTTCTTTTTAAATCTAGCATAATTCCACTTAAGCTCATAGTCTGGTGAGCTAATTTGTATGGCCAACATAGAATATAATTGATTAATAAAGAACTTTTGTTTAATGGATCAAACACATGAAAAAAATGAGGATGCACTTGAAAGGAAAGTCAAAGGTAATTGATTTGTAAATAGTTGAAAAACAATGCATTTTAGCAAGAGTTTCACTGTTGATACTCCAGATGTCTTTATGAAATGACCATTGAGAAGATATTAAGTTCATTTCCTTCAATGGCATCAATTTTGATACTCTTAATAAATGAAACCAGAAGACAAAATGAAGTTTCAGTTAAATGGAAAGATACTTCCCAGGTTATCTTTGAAAATATAAATCATGGAGGTAGCAATATTGGTTCTTTCATTCATCCAAAGGGAACAAAGAATATTTCATGAAATATTTGGTCATCATATTGGAATACTCATGAGTATTTGTAAAGACTAGTAAGATAGTGATTATAGCTTGTGCCAACCTCTATTGTAAAAGGTGAAGAGATAGAAAAAGACTTAGAATTGTATAAATGGAAATTTTGTATCCTTTGGACTTCCTTTCCCAGAATTCTCCCCTTGTCCCAAGGTTCCTTTTTTCCCTTTCTGTTTAGCATCATTTACGTTATGGTTTTTAAGCTGTGGGTAAAACCTCCCTCGATCTCTTTTCCAGGTGGGAGGCTGGTGAGCTCTATCTGTTTCTCTAGGCTTTTATTTTCCTTTTGCTTCAAGTTAAATATTAACAAATCTTATTACATATAATAATTGGAATATTGGGTATTAAATTTTAAAGTTTATAGAATGTTCAAATTAAATCAACTTATATTTTGATAGTCAGTGATTGTTTCATTACAAAAGTGAACATAGGAGAGGACAACAGAAAATATGGTTCCAAAGTCAGGAATGAGAGCCCAATGAATTGAAAACTATGAAGAAGTCTTTGGTCTATGGTTCATAAATACTTTCTTCAAGAAAAGTATTGGGAAGTAGTGGACCCAAGACCTAGTAAGTAGTTCCAAAATTCACCAAAAAATGAATTTAGTTATATTTTAATTGCAGAAAATGACTTGTCATAAGGTGGGAGTCATTTCTTTCTTTTTTTTTAACCCTTATCTTCTGCCTATAATACTATGTATTGATTCCAAAGCAGAAGAGTGGTAAAAGCTAGGCATTGGGGGTTAAGTGACTTGCTCAGGGTCACAGAGCTAGGAAGTGTCTGAGGTCAGATTTGAACCTAGGACCTCCCATCTCTAGACTTGGATCTGAATCCACTGAGCTACCCAGCTGCCCATAGGAGTTATTTCTAAATCAGCTCTTGGTATCATAGTTTACTTCCTGGAGCCAAGCTCAAAATTAGTACAAAAATACAATAAAGAATAGAACTAAGAAAAATATATAGCATGTAATTGAAACAGATTCAGCCTGATCTACTTAATTGAGTTTTTAATGCCAAAAAATCAGAAGTGGGGGCAGCTGGGTAGCTCAGTGGATTGAGATCCAGGCCTAGAGATGGGAGGTCTTGGGTTCAAATCTGGCCTCAGACACTTCCCAGCTGTGTGACCCTGGGCAAGTCACTTGACCCCCATTGCCTAGTCCTTACCACTCTTCTGCCTTGGAACCAATACATAGTATTGATTTTAGGTGGAAGGTACAGGTTTTAAAAAATTTAGAAGTCATACAGAGGAAAGGTTTTTGATTACAACTAATTAAAAAAATTTAAATTGTTAATAAATTGCCATGAAAAGGAGACCCTAAAAACAGCTGTTTAGAAAACACTTTTTCTTCTCAGATAAAGAGATAGGAAGTCAAGGGCAACATGGCTTTTTATGTAAATTAATTTTTGAAATATTAAGGAGGAGGATAATAATAATATCTAACATTTACATAATGTTTGCCTTGTGCTTTTCCCCCTTTCTCTCAGGTTATATAAAATGGGAATTTCAAACATGCAACTAGATGGCTTGGTGGGTAGAGCTTTGGACCAAGAATCAGGAAGACCTAAGTTCAAACCCAGCTTCAGACATTTACATAGCTCTAGGACCTTGAGCAAGTCACATAACCTATGCCTGCCCCAGTTTCCTTATCTGTAAAATAGGGATAATAATAGCACTTACCTCCCACCATTATTATGAGAAATAACATAAAATATGTGCAAAATACCTTAGAAACCTAAAAATACTATATTAAATGCCAGATATTATTTAATATTATTCATTTCATATAAATGACCTCAATACTTTTTTTCCCGAAATGTCAGACTCTTTTTGTATTTTCCCTATAGCACTTTTAGCACAAGGTTAAAATGAACTGAACATGAATTGTTAAATTCTTATTATACTGTATTTTTTTTTAATAGATCCTTACCTTCTGTTTTAGAATCAATCCTGGGTATTGGTTCCAAGGCAGAAGAATGGTAAGGGCTAAACAAGGGGATTTAAGTGACTTGCCCAGGGTCACACAACTGGGGAGTATCTGAGGTCACACTTGAACCCAGGACCTCCTGTCTCTGGGTCTGGCCCTCCATCTATTGAACCACCTAGGTGCCTCCATTAAACTGTATTCTTAGCAGTAGGCAACCATTGTACCCACCTCTGCCTGCTACCCTATTGTAAACTGAGTCATTTATATTTACAATGACAGCTATTTACAACTTTGCTGCAAGAGTTGTTACAGCATCTTTCCTCCTTCTACATCTTTCTGGTTGTTTCCTTTCATAATATCTTGTCTTGTAATACCTGATATTTCAGTAAATCATCTTTTTTCTCCATTGATTAAAAAACCAAACATTTTCCTAGTGAGACTAGAATCTACTGGCTAGCTTCTAATTATAAACACTGAGAACCCAAAGTTATCTGACTTTGGCCAAGTTAGTCGACAAGTGTGTCTTATTTTCCCCTTTTAGTCCATTTCTTGTTTCCATTCCTAAAGTACCTTTATAGACCTGCAGCCTAAACTCCCTGGAAGAGTCCTTTTGGCCTTCTTTCCTTTTCTCTTTTTCTGCCTTTTTTTCCTATTATATTTTTCCCCAGTTATATGTAGTTACAATTTTTAATAATCGTTTTATGACATTTTGTGGTTCATGTTCTTCCTCCCATTCCTCCTCCCTCTCAAGAAAGCAAGATATATAGGTTATATGTGTGCTATCATGCAATACATATTTCCATGTTCATCATGTTGGGGGAAAAGACACATTGCTTTATACAAGGAAAAAAGCACATGGAGGAAATACAGTGAAGAATGCATTGCTTCAGTCTGCATTTGGACTCTGTCAGTTTGTGCTATGGGGGTGGCTATCCTTTTTCATGAGGAGTCCCTTGCAGCTGTCTTAGATCCTTGTAACTTCAATACTTTTTTAAAAACCCTTTCCTTCTGTCTTAATCCAGCCAGGGCAGAAGAAAGGTAAGGGCTAGGCAGTAGGGGTTAAGTGACTTGCCCAGGCAAGACCTCCCATCTCTAGACCTGCCCCTCAATCCACTAAGCCACCTTCAGTACTTTTTAAAAGAATGACAGGCCTAGAGACAGGTCCCAAGTTCAAATCTGGTTTCAGACACTTCCTAGCTGTGTGACCCTGAGCAAGTCCCTTAACCCCCATTGCCTAGCCCTTACCACTCTTCTGCCTTGGAACCAATATACAGTATTGACTCCAACGTGGAAGGTAAGAGTTTAAAAATAAAAAATAAATAAAAGAAGTATGACTTCCTTGGTGGGAGAGTCCCTCCTGGGAAGCCAGTTGAAACCTCTCTGTACCATATTAGGCAGTATTCTTGTTGCTGTGGCCAGCCATCTGCTAATAAGCCTCTCCAACAAACTTGGCTACATTGGGTGTTAGGCTGCATCCTTCCTGGGGACTGTACCTAAGCCTCAACAGAGTGATAATAGCAAGCAGGATGACCTGTTGAGAACCCATTGAAGACCCAGAGTCTCTCCATCCCCTGGTCAGAGTAGAACTGCAGTGAGGACTTAGTAACTGTTAGTATAAAAATGTGTTTAAATAGACACAGTCAGATCGTCTGGCTATAGTCTTGGCTGCCAGGGTGTGGGACCCAAGTTTCTTAATGTCTCTGAGCCGCTGTTTCTTCAGCTGTTAAAACCACACCACACCTACAGTAGATGTCAACATTGACAGCCTTGCAGGGATGTTAAACAGCTCTCTGTGCCCTGTCCCCATCGTGGTTCATTTTTCTAAGTTAACTTTTTTTATTCAGCAGGATGAAGACACTAATAACACGTCAGAATTAGATGCACAATTCTAACCGCCTTCATACTTTAGACTGCAGCAAATAGGTGATTGCTGCAAACACCCCTAAGATTATATAATGATGATAATTATCACGGATTTATAGCACTTTAAGTTTGCAAAAAGCTTTAAATGCATGATTTTTACATTATCTTTAAATATACTAAATATAAATACAATATTTTTGTATCTTGAAATACATTAAATATATTAATTCGCACATGATCCTATGAAGTAAATGCTATAGGTACATTACACGTGAAGTGAAACTGAAGGAGTTAAAAAATGTCTTTGGGACATACAGCTGGTGTCTATAAGGTAGAATTCAAACCCAGATCCTTTCTGAAGCCTAAATCTAGTGGTGTATCTATGATGCTGTACTGCCTTCCCCCTCCCCTCCATTTTTCTCACAAAACCATTTGAGGGGATAGCTAGGGAGTATTTTCTCTTAAAATTCTCTGGAGACCATATCTTAATTTGTAATTATTTACTAATAAAAAGTGGGCCAGAGAAAGAGAAGGCCACCTGTAATGTGGGTCATGCTGTTCCCACTAGGTCAAGTACCATGTCTATGCGCACCTTCCTGCTCTGCATTCCCAGTCCAAAAGCCCCACTTCTTCTCTGGAATCCAATTTATGCTCTTCATGACATCCCTTCCCAAAGCCCCATGGATTGGAGGACTTGGACCTCACTCAGGACTAGAGCCAAGGGGTCTTCTAGGCCCTGGAGTCATGAGACCACGTACCCACCACTATCTTTCCTTGACCCCACTCTTAAGTAGTTTTTTTACAGATAAACAGCAGACTTTGCATTCTTAATTCATTCAGAGTGGGGTAAGTTGAAACTTATTAGAACTCTCCCTTTATAAAATTCAAAATTTGACTTGGGATTCCAAAGAAAAGGGTACATGCTAGTGTTAAATTTTCACAGTAGCCCGTGGGTAGAGCTTCAGGCCTGAAGACAGGAGATCCTGGGTTTAAATCTAGCTTCAGAAACTTCCCAACTGTGTGACCTGGGCAAGTCACTTGACTCCCCTTGCCTAACCTTTACCATTTTTCTACCTTGGAGCCAATACAAAGTATTGATTCTAAGATGGAAGGTGAGAGTTTAAAAATAAAAAAGAAACTAAGGCAGAAGTAAGGGTTTAAAAAAACATTTGAGATAGATAATACAAGTATAATTATCTCTATTTTGTGCTTACGAAAACAGGTATAGACTGTTAAGTGACTTAGTCAGATAGCTAGCAAGTGTGTTTCTGAACTCTGCTTCCTGACTCCCAAGTTGAACAATCATTTTCCTTTACTCTACTGTGGAGTAAACTATTCTTGAGTAACAATTGATGACTTCTTATTGCCCTAACACAAATTGTTTACCATGATTCAAATCATGATTTGCATATTGTACTTTGTGGAGAGAAAATCAGCTACAGTAAAAGAAAATTAAATTAAGAGTAATATCATTCGAAAATAAGTATGTTTCTTCCTCTTGTTAATTAAAAACATAGTTTTGATCAAGAAAGTGAGGGAAATTCTTATTGGCAAGTCAGCTGTTCCCATTTAGGGGACTGACACTCTCCTGTTAAAAGCCAAATAATTGTCATGGTAAAGTAATTTTCTTGAAAAGAAAGGACATTGATTCAGCCCCTGTTACTCACAAATCCTATTTCAGACAAATTGGAAAACTATTAAGCTTTTTTGGAAAAAATCAATAGATATCAGGAAACCATTAGCTCTTGTAGCCCTTGCTATATCTTGCATGAGTAATCACTGTAAACAGCTGACAGGTATCTCTGTGTTGACACAGAGTGATGCTTGGGGAACCGCATCTTGTCAGTGCAAGTGGACAGCTTTAGACATTGGAATGAGTTCAGTTATCATTGTTTCCTTCCCTGGGCTTCATTCTTTTAGACAGCCTTGTCACTAACTGCAGCTGTGATGCTTTGAAAAATAAAATACTTTCCTTGCTGTCAGGTTTTTCTCTCCTTTGTGTTGTAGCATTGGTACACATTGAATCATTTCCTGTCAAAACAAGTTATTATTTCTTACTCAGAAATATATAAGCAATTACCCCTAGACCCAAATTTTATGCCACCAGTGCATTTTATGAATAACTATTAGATGTATATCCTTTTGTTTGTTTTCTTGTTCTTTTTCCTTCTTAAAAAATAGCAAGCAAATTTCTTGTTTGGCTGTCAATTTGAGGACTTTTTTTCCCCAGGCTGCTAAAGGATCATCATGATTGCTTTTCTAGGTCTCTTCTCAAAAGTGAAATACATAGTTTTTGAAGTATAAGACCATTGCCATTCCATAGTAGACAGATAAAAATACTGCCTTTTTTGTCATACACGTTTACCTACTATTGAAGTTGCTTAATAATATTTAACAAATTTTGTGTGGAAATTTTGTTTTTATGGATCTTTTTTGGAGGGTAGAATAGTATTATTACAGAAAATGTTATAATATTATTTCTATTGGTGTGGTTCTTATAAGAAGATGACTTCTTGATTTCTTTCTTTCCTTTCTAATGAAAGAAAATAAAAAATATTGTCTGAATTTAAAAAAAAAAGGTTTGTCAAACACATTTATATGTGCTAAATACTCTGCTAGGCTTTATATCTCCAAAGACAAAAATGACAGGTCTTTCTCAAGAGGGGGCTTGTGTTCCATAGAAGAATATAGTATCTTATTATATAATTGTATTGAAAGTAAATACAAAGTGATTTCAGCAGGAAGGAATGGGATGCATTAGGAACTAGAGCGACCAGGAAAGGCCTCATTTGGAGATGTCATTTGAACAAGCCTTGAAGGAAACTTATGTTATAATCTTTTATCTTTTGGGTTTACAAATTTTTTTCATTGTTTGCATTAATGTTATTGTGTTGTATCAATTATAGGTGCTGTTGCTTCCATGTTTTGGGTTGATGCTGAATTAGGAAGTGACATTTACCTTGATGGTAAGAACACAAATATTCTATTATGTTAAAACCACAATCCTTTGGGTTTTTTTTAAGTAAAATTTTATTCATTTTTCCAATTCAGTTTAAGTATTAGTTGAATTCTGACTATACTAGTCCCTGAGAGAGCTATAAAAATGAATAAGGGTGATTCTCCTCAAAGATCTTATAGTGTATTTTTAAAATTATTATATTATATAATTATATATATATATATATAATTATATATAATATAAATATTATATATTATATATATACTTAATATTTAAAACAAGTTAAAAAAATAGAGTGAATCTCCAAGTAAAAACGCAATCTTTGAATTATTTTTAATTTGAATGAAAAGAAAAATAGCAAGTATGACATACTTACTTGCCAAAATATATTTGCTATCTTTCCAAATACATATGTCCATTTAAGGTTGTTGCTTTTGTTCTTTGATACAGTTGAAGACAAACATATATGCCATTCTTCCTATTCTACTGATCACATTTGCATCCCTTCTTTTTTTTCCCCTATTTCCTACTATTCTTCATATATGATCCCTTAAGAGCAGGAAATGTGTTTTCCTTATTATCCCCAGGACTCAGCCCTGTTACTAGCACATAGTAGGCATTTAAAAATGTATGTTGACTTGTCAGTTTTTGTGGCACTTTACTATTCTATTATATGAACACACCATACTTTATCTAACCTTTCAGAAATCATTGGATATGTTATTGATTTCTAATCTTTTTGCTATTAAATATAAAGCTGTTAAGAAAATTTTGTGCAGATAAATCCTTTTTCACTTTCTGGACTTGTTTGGGTTATAGTCCTAACACTGATATATTTGAGCTAAAAGGAAGGATCAGTTTTATAAGTTTTACTGTATAGTAAGTAACTAACTTACTCTCTAAAGAGTTTGCATTGCTAAGTTTTAACAGGCCCATCAATAATATAAGAAATTGTAATAAACTTATTGTTTTATCAACATTGAATTTTCATATTTGTGTTTATATTATAAATATATATATATATATACACATATAGTACATACACATATATTGCCAACTTAGTTTGTCAAGTAGTATCTTAGTTATTTTTATTTGAATTTTTCTAATTATTAGGGAATCAGATCAACTTTTTCCGTGTTTATTAGCAATTTTTTAACCAATTACATGTAATAACAAATTTCCACATAAGTTTTCTGAAGTTATATAACCCAAATTGTTTCCCTCCTTCCATTCCCATCCCTATCCTAGAGCTGGCAAGCAATTCAATCTGGATTATACATGTAATATCATGCAAAACATTATCATATTATTCCTTTTTGTAAGTGAATAATCATATAAAACCCAAACTCCAAAACCCAAACCCAAGTAAACAAGTGAAAAATTGTATTCTTTCTTTCATCTGTATTCCAACTCCCAACAGTTCTTTTTCTGGAGGTAGATAGCATTCTTTGTTGTAAGTCCCTCAGAATTGCCCTGGATGATTGTAAGCAATTTTTATTTCTATAAAACTTGCTTGTTCATGTCATTTCACCATTTTGCAATTTCTCTGTACTAGCAGGGTTTCTAGCCCACCCTTTGAAAATTGCTGATCTTTATTAATACATTTTGTGATCTCATCAGCCCCATTGGGTTCAGTTATATTATCCCTGAGTAGGGGATTCGGCCTTAGTCTCTCTCCTAAGCTACACTTATGAATACCAGCTGCTTCATGGAGATTTCAGACTTCGTATCCCAATGGCATCTCATGTTCCACCCATCTTGAAACAAAAGATATATACAATTTTCAGAATAGAGAGTGAACAAATAAATCCATCTAAAAACACGACAGTCCATCATAATTTCCCTTAAAGAAATCATCAGACTCAGAATTGAAAGGGTCAGTTTATAAGTTATTAACATGTGCCCCTAAGATGCAGATAAGGCCCAGGAAGGGCCACTTGGACATAGTCACAAGACAAGCTTCCTGACCTAGGGTCTGTCTGTGAATTTGTTTTCTAAAATCTTTTGATAACTCTTATCTCAATACAGTTGGTTTCCTTGGCAAGCCTTTGTATTATTTTTTATGCATTTAAAAAACATTATGAGGGGCAACCAGGTGGCTCAGTGGATTGAGAGTCAGGCACAGAGATGGGAGGTCCTGGCTTCAAATCTGGCCACAGATACTTTCTGGTTGTGCAGCCCTGCGCAAATCACTTAACCTCCATTGCCTAGCTGTTACTGCTCTTCTACCTTAGAACCAATACTTAGAACATGGTTTTAAGATGGAAGGTAAGGGTTTTTGAAAACACCCTGAGAAGAGATCCATAAGCTTCACCAGACTGCTCAAGTTATCCATGAAACAAAAAAGTTAAGAATTCCTATTTTAAAATAAGCCTTATGGAAGAAAGCATGGTAAAGTCTTTTACCACTTAGAATATCTGTCAGGATGCATGTGACATGGTGCTGTTTAGCTTCTTAAATTCATTCTGCTGCTTTATAATTATATAATGCTTTATTTCTGTTTGATATTAATGATGTTCCTTAAACTTTGTTAAACATACATGTTTAGGAATTGAGATACTTGGTGTTGAGGCTTAGAAGCTCTCATAATATATCCTAAAGACATTAATAATCTAGAAAAATTTAAATTTTTAGAAAGGTCTCTTTGGAGAAAGTAGGGTTCTTGTGTTTACTAAGCAATATTATAGTGGCCATTAAGGCTTTGCTTTTGTTTTGACAAAAGGGATTTTTTTTTTATTGAAAGGTTGGTTTCTTTGGAATATTATGGCTTTTTACTACCATCTTTACTAATGTGAAATAAGAAATGGAAATAAATTGTATGATGAAATTAGCAAGAAAGAAAACAATGCTATTCAACTGCACTATTGAATAGCTGTGTAAAACAGTACAACTAGGACTGTTAGGAAGACATGGGTACAAGACTTGCTTCTGACACATTACAAGTCACTTACCTTCTCTCAATGCCAACTCAAATGTTAGTTTTCTGCCAGTTGCTAATCTACAGTGCATCTTGGTGAAAAGAGTTTCTATACCACAAAGCTCCCCAAATGAGTGAAATCACAGGTTTTTATCACTGCCCCATCCCCACCCTCCAAAAAGTAACATTTGAGTGAAATTCTGAATTGAGTAATAGAATTAGGTCTTTTTTTCATCCTCAAGTTGAGCTAGTCAGTTTAGTCATTTTATACTGCATTTTTAAAAAGGGTAATAATTTCAAGTGTATTTCCCCATTTTTTTGTAGGAATTGTATCCGTTGTAGATTCAAAATATGGATTGAAGGTAAGATGAAAAGGCAGACTAGAATATCATATTCTTTTGAATAACTTGAGGTGTACCCAATTTCTAAATCATTCATTTTGCTTCTAAGAGCCCTTAGAACACAGGAAAGGTCTAAGATTCTATGATAATATTCAGAAAAATTTTATCTGTTGAACATCTATTTTGAATTTGTGATACCTTAATCAAAACTTTTTGGGATGCAGAAAGCCAATGAAATGTGCAGGTGCCAATGTATAGTGTAAGTATTCTTATTATAAGATTAGAATGTGTTGATCTGGAACTTGTAAAAAAAAATTCCATTTCCCTTTAAGATTATGTTCCAAGTGTATTTATTATTCCTCTTTTGTATTTAAAAGAAATGTGCCATATTACCATAAATTGTGGTATGGCACCTTCACCATTATCACATGTTTCATATTTGTTTAATGGTGTAAATATGCCTCATAATTGTTTAAATTTGTACTTGTACCTTAGCAAGGAAAAGGGTTAAGTGGGTTATTTGGCATGCCAGAGGCCAAATGTTGGGATCAAGTTTTGAATCATGTAAAATACAGTAAATATTTAACATCTCTGCCATCTCGTTAAAAAAAACATTTTAAATTATTGAGTTAATGTACCTGAACAAAACTAACATACTTTCAGGGTAAAAGAAACTTTGGATTTCCCAAGTTATAGGCTAGATAAATAACTTTTGCTTTGTATAAAGAATTTGCTAACCTGTCCAATTCCGATAGTTGCAAAGCTTGACCTCAGCAGCTGCTTGTAATTCAAAGAATTCTGAAGCTACACAAGTAATGACACTGAGATAATAGGCAGCAATTTAAGGGTGTCATGCTTCACAGATCCAGCCCATCACCAGTATAGCAGAGAAGTGGTACCCTGTGGCCAGGCAGCCAAATTGAAACTGAAGTGGTAATTGATATCATGGGCTATCACTCTAATAGGATTGTCACCCAGTGATCTGAAATATTCATTTTTTAATCATGGGCAAAGGTATGGACAACTTAAAATGACAGCTCTCCACTCTCAGGACCTGCCACCCAAGCCACTGACATTGTTCTGTTCAGTTCTACAAATCTGACATTTAACGCAATAGAATCACTAAGTGGAGAGTTCAAGAGAGAAGGTCAAGAGAGGTTTCTTTTTAGTTCTATTATTACACAAGCTGTTGAAACAATTCAGTCAGAAAACAGTTTGTATTAGAAAAAGGCAAGAAAATAAACAGATATTATGCAGTAGGGATTTTTAAAAGCTCAAGTAGTCTTAGACAAATAAACCAACTTATTTGAAAAGAAAGGTTTCTCATTTTTTATGCTGACATGTTTGACAGCTAATTTTTTTTCCATTGTAGTCAATTGTGTTGTATTATTAACAAAATCAATTTTAAACTGGTATAGATTTTTATAGTTGGCATACTATTATATTCCTTCCTAATTTAGTGGCTATACAATGTTTTTTCTTCCTTCTTGTTAAGAGATTGAATTGAAAGTGGTACCTTCTATGGAATATGTATTATTTTGTCTAAGAAATTTGTGTTTTGTTTTATTTTTTTAACCCTTTGGCAAACATCTGAACCTCTACATGATGATGAGAAATCTTTTGTAAATAAATCTTCCAGTGATTTGCAAATGGTATTCTTTAATGATTGTCAGTATAACTAGAAGCTTCTTTTTTTAACTTGAAAGATTTTAAAAATGGAGACCCATTGTTGTAGTAATCAAATGGGATACAGTTTGCTATTTTGATATTATTGTACATAAAGCAAACATAGAGTATGTCCTATATTTTAAAAGAAATTAGGGCGAGGGCTGTGGCAAGAAAAAAGATTGTTTTGCTGATATCTTAGTAACTACAGTTCTCTCTTCTGCAACCACATTTAGGATATTTTATTTAAAAAAACACTATATAAATTTTATTTGCTTTTGAAAGTATTTTTAGAGCTCTCAGTTATTTTAAAGATGTTTTTAGACTTTAAGACCAGACATACTGGTTTATTGGTTTCTGTAAAGTGGTAGGGACTAGAGAGCTTAGACTATTGCCATGTTGGCAAACCTATGGCATGTGTGCCTGAGGGGGCTGCTCCCCTCCCCCTCTCCACACACACCTAAGGACATTTCTCACTTCACCAACCCCTCTAACCAGCAGCCCAAAGGGAGTGCTTCCCCCTTCCCCATCTGTGGTAAGGCGGGGGGGGGGGGGGCTCACATGTAGTGTGAGGGCTGCAGTTTAGGCACTCAGTTGCTAAAAGGTTTTTCAATCACTAGACTGTAGCATAAAGCCTTTATGGGATAGTTAATTTTTTGATAATGAGACTCATTTGTTGGGGAATGTTTTTTTTTTTAAACCCTTACCTTCCATCTTGGAATCAATACTGGGTATTGGTTCTAAGGCAGAAAAGTGGTGAGGACTAGGCAATGGAAGTTAAGTGACTTGGCCAGGGTCACACAGCTGGGAAGTGTCTGAGGCCAGATTTGAGTCTAGGACCTTCTGTCTCTAGGCCTGGCTCTCAATCTAATGAGCTACCCAACTGCCCCCAAGGGAATGTTTTTTAAATGGAAAAAATTTGTTAATCACTATATGCAAAGCACTAATTAAGAGCAGGAATTACAAATACAAGTGTGAAACTATTTGCCAGTTTGCAATTTTTTTATTTTTATTTTTTGTAAAAATGTTCTTTCCCTTGTACCTTCCCCTTTGCCTTGAGAAACAAAGAAAATAAAACCCTTGTTGCAAACATGCTTTGTCGATAAAGGCAATTTCTATACTTGCCATATCCAAAAACAGCATGTCTCTATCTGCAACCAGAGTCCTCTTCCTCTTTGTCAAGAGGAAGGCAGCATGCTCTCTCATGAGAATCATAGTTGATAACTTTTTGCTCAAAGTTCAAACTTTCAAGAGTTTTTTCTTTTTACAATATTGTTATTAATGAATTGTTCTGATTCTGCTGGCTTCATACTACATATAGTTCATACAAATCTTCCCAGTTTTCTTAAAAACTATTCCCTTCATTATTTATTATAGCATAATAGTATTCTGTCACATTTATATGCCCTCAGCTTGTTTAGTTATTCCTCAATTAATGGTCATGGTCTCAGTTTCCAATTACTTACATTCTTTATATATATCCTGAATTTAAACACCAAATAAGGTGAGTATTTCCACATATAGAGGAGAGCAGGAAAAAGAGGATTACCCATAAAGCTGTGAATCTGTACCACAGTACACTTTACTTCACTTTCTAGATTACAATAAATTGAATATGTTATTTTTGAAGCTGGCCTGCTTATCTCTTCACTCATGATTAGTTAATATTTTCAAAATACTATTATTATTATAACATTGTTAACTATATGCCCTCTTATTAACTCACTTTCTCTATAGTAATTCAAAAAAGTAAAAGATATCACTTCATAATTTGTTTTATCCTGAAATAAACCATGTCTTACTGATTCATACACAAAAACTAATAAAAATTATACTGTAAGTATACAGATGTCAGCATGTCAGATTTTGAGAAATAAAGTTTTTTTAAGTTTATTTATTTATTTAATTAATTAATTAATAATATTTTTCCATGGTTACATGAATCAAGAGAAACATAGTTTTAAAGAAAGTATTATTTTGCAGGTATTTTACATAAAAATTTGGCAAAATAAAAAAATTTAAGATATATTTTATATTATATGAATAGAGATGTATACATGGTTTTGACACATAAAATTTTTCACACAGAAAAAAATCACCATATCCATATTTCAGCATGAATTGTGGCTTTTGCTGTGGATATAACCCCAGTATATTTAACTGAGCATTTTAATATTTGATAAAATGGAATTGCTATTTGGGAATGGCTCCAGTTTTCAAAAGTTACAAGAAAATACCATTTTTTTAAAACATGGAATATTTTCTGCTATATTAAAAAGTTTCTTAAGCTTACATCATAGGAGTACATTAGATCTTATAAAAACTATGCTAATTTGACTTACAATACAGTGATCAATTTATCTTCATTTTCATAGAAACAAAGATTCCCATATCTGAAAGAGATCTTTCAGGTCAATTAGTGCATTGCCCCCTCATCTTACAAGTGAGGAAATAGAGGCCTAGAGAGATGATATGTTACCCAAAGCCATACCAATAGAATGACTCCTGTTAATATATTTGGTCTTTGTCCCCCATAGAACAATAACCTGATGTTAGCAGAGAATTTGATAGGCTTTTGGGGAAACAGATGCCTTAGTTATCCTAATTCAGTTTACTAGAATATTAATTTCATTTACTACATGTTGTGTCAAACTAAATGAAAAATATATTTCCCCAGGAATCTCAGACCTAACTTGAAAAATATTCTCTATTCTATGAAAGTAAGCTCAGATTCAATTTGTTTAGTGTTTATATTTTAACATGCATATTAGTAATTATTAATATTTGTGTAACATTTTGCAAATGTGACTAGTCTTAAGTAACTTGTTTTTTATAGTCTTCTCATTCATTTAATTTGTTCATTCGATGAACTTTTATTTTATCCATATTATGAACTCTGGGTAAAGAAAGTAGGCTTACAGTAGCCATAAAATTTAATCCAGGCATTCAGATTCCTATGATATGAGTTCATATGTCAGGTGCTTCTAGAAGGGAAGAATAGAAACAAAATTTTAACAAGGTTCCTGGGATTCATGACTTTAATTCTGTAAAGATAGGTGAGTGATGTAATTTACCTTTTACTTAGAATGTTATTCTATAATGTACTGGGCAAATGCTTAGATGCTTTCTGGAGATACTATGGCCCTCATGGGCAAAAGGGAGTCATACTGTCCTTTTAATAAATCATGTTACAAAGAGGGTAATCTAGTCATAGAATCCTAGATTTAGAACTAGAAGGAAACTTTGAGGTCATCTAGTTAAACTCATTTTAGGGGAAAAAAATGAAATGGAGGCTCTAATGAGTACTTCCTAATGAAATATCCTTATTGGAATCATATTTTTGGTTCAAGTAATATTGCTTATTACAAGTTTCAGAGAATTTTTTAGCCTCTAATTCAGGTTGCATGTTTTTTTACATTGAATTTTTTCCATTTTAATTTTAAATTTAATATTTTATTACATATTTTACATTTTAAATCAAATCAAAGAAAATATACATTCAGTGGTATGTTGGAGCTAATTCATACTTGAGGCTTATTGTTAAATTTACATTATGAGCATTTATACCACAAAGCTCAGCAATTGCTACAAATTAGAGCTTGATTTATTGTTTTGTTCATTATCTAGACTTAAGAAAAAATTAATAGTAGAGATTAAACTTAAAAGTATGTTGTGAATAATTTTTTTTTCTAGTGAGCTAGTTGTTAAATGTTTGTCAACATACCCATGAGTGTACACATTCTTAAAGCCTTTTTCTCCCTCCCATAAAGAATGAGACAAGTTAGGAATATTTAGAATATAAATAATTTCTTAAAATTGAATGTGACTGACATATCAAATGAATTGTAGTTTTTTCTTTTTTAATTCAAGAATAATTCTTTCCCTCTTAAAAATGAGAATAAATCCTATGTTTAAAAAAACAACAAAGTAAAGTCTAATAATTTCATATATGTGTCTGATATCAATACTGGATAAGAAATCTTTGTTTATGAGGGAATCAAACATACTTTGGACTGGGCTAATTATCTAGAAAAGTTAACCTTGAATCATATAAAAATATATGTTAACTAATACCTAAACATTCAAGGGAGAATAAAGGAATCTAAAATTAAAATGTCTTGTATTGATCTAATTTTTTCTTGTTATGATAGGTGAGTGATCTTAAAATTTGTCCCTTTTTTCTTAGCATTTAACAGAAGAAAAAGCAGATGGGCTGATAAATGAAGCAATGAGGTATTGATTGAAAAGGAGAAATACACAGAACTTTAAAATAAGCTAAGATTGCTTGATAGTTAAATGAAAAAACATTCCTTAAAATAAAAACAAAAGTACACTGAAATGTGAAGTATATATTAACCAAGGTATATATTCATATTATTTTCTGTTCAAAGTAACACTTTTAGGTAAAGGCATTGAACTAGGTCTTAGGCAGACAAAAAGTAAAAAAAAAAAAAGCTAATTTCCTATTCTGAAGGAGCTTGCCACATTATCTGGGGACTTAGCACATCCATAAGAATAATGCAAGTTAGGGAACTGAAGAGCAAAGGAGCAAAGTGGAGTAACTGAAGTTAGAGATTGCACAAGGGGTTTGTGTAGAAGATGATATCTGAGTTTTGACTTGAAGGGAGAGAAGAAACCCAGAAGAAGGAAGTGACAAAGGCTGTACATTTGAGGCTTGAGGAAGATGTTTGAATACTTGTTGGAGAGTCCCCTTTGGCTTAAAAGTAGAATGCATAACAGTGAAAAATGTGAAATTGAGATGGAAAGGAAGACTGCAGGCCTTAAATGTCAGGAGTTTATTTTATACTGACAGCCATAGGGAGCCAGCAGAGGGTTTTGTTTTGTTTTTTTAACAGAACTATATCTTAAAATGATGATTTTGACAGGGGGATTGGAAAGGGAAGAGATTAACAAGGAGAACCCTGATCAAGCTATTGTAAAAGTCCAGGATAATGGCAATAAGAGTCTTGAACTAAAGGAGTGCTCTTATAAGTGGAGAAGATTGGACAGATGAGAGCTGTTTTTGAGGATATACAGTAGTTTTAAAAAGATCTGTCATGGGAATATTGAGATCATAGACACAGTATAGAGTCAAAAGAGAAGGCAGCCCTTAAGTCTGGTTCGCAGGCACGAGATAAATAATGGTGTAGCAAAGGAGACCAAGAAGGAATAGTCAGATACCTCTAAGGATTGCCAGTAGAAAGCAGTTTCATGGCAGCTAGAGTGGGGTAGAGATGCTGCAGGGGTCAAAAAGCAAGAGGTCAAAAAAATGGCCACTAAATTTAATTAAACATTCAGTGATAATCTTTGATAAAGCAAATTGAGGTAGAATGGTGGGGATGGACGCCTGATTTGGGAGATTTGAAGAATGAAATGGAGATGAATAGTAGCAGGAATTTTGAATGTTCTTTGGCAGTGAAGGAAAAAAGAGAGAGCATAGTAGCCTGAGAGATTTCTTCACTGATGAACTGGTAGTCTTTTGGAGTGTGTTTTATTTTAAAGCATCAAAATATTACCAGGTGTGTACCCTCTACAGTTAGGTACTTATCTTTGTGATGATGATAGAGAGCTACAGTATATTTGTCTTCTTATTTTTGTCTTCATAGCTTCATAATAGCAAAAGGAGGTCTGAGGATTTCTCCTTTAAAATGTAGTCAAGATAACTATTATTTGTTGCTTTCTTAAGTATTAGGTTTTAGTGAATAACATTGTACTCATTTAAAAAAACAGCTTTACAAACAACAAAGAATCATTTTTATTGGCTTATGAGTCCATTATTTGACACTTTGGGGGATAGATTTGCCCTTTTCTTTGCCCAGAATTGGCATTAAAATTATTTTTGATTAACTGATATTACGATAACAGTGATGATACTGCCCTACTGAGAATGAGTGGAAAATACACTATTCATCCCTATAAAGAATATGTTAATGTACTATTTTTCTATATCATACCCTTCTTGAGGGCAGAAACTATGTCTTATTCATCTTTATATTCCTTGCAAAGCCTTGCAAGTGAATGTTCCACATCACCTACTTAGTAAATATTTGTTGTAATCATATTTTTAGTTTATGGTAATGAGTATGATTCACCAACTATTAAGAGTGATAAATCAATACTAGTAAATTAATACAGTAGTTTTTTTTTTTTAACTGGGGATGATGATTTGAAGAAGCTGTTCATATTTAAATGTTTAATTCCTTAATTCTTGTATTTTTCTTTTTCTTAATTTAGGCAGGTTGCTTTGGCAGACATTATCATAATCAATAAAACCGACTTAGTTGCAGAAGAGGAGTTACTTAAAATAAAAACGATCATCAGGTACAGGATTTACATGCTGACCACCCATTATTTGAAATGTGTTACATGTATTCTCCACCTAATATTGTTCATTGGATTAGTGGCATTCTGAAAAACATAGCTTTCAGTGAAATGATCAATTCATAGAATTGTAGATTGAGAACTGGAAGAAACCATAGAGATCATCTCTTCCAATTCCTATCATTTCACAATAAAGGTTAAGTGATTGGCCAAGATCCTACAGATGGCAGAGCCAGGATTCAAATGCTTGGCCTTGTTCTCCAAATTTTAGCTCTTTATGAATTCTGTCATTAAGTGGATGGTTGGACGTAAGATATTATAGCAGAATTTTATCTTGTTACAGAGTTTACTAATAATGAGTTTATGTCGATTGAAAAACATTGTTGATTGAGGCAACATTAAGCCTGTTTCCAAAACATTCATAAGTCATGGCCTGTGTGAGAATGTATTTTCAGAGTTGGCATGAATCATTAAGTAGTGTTTATTGTGTTCTTATACCAAAGTATACATATCTTGCAAATAACACAAAAGTATTTTTAACTCTCTTTGTGTCATTGATTAATCCCTAAAATAAAGAGTAAGGATAATAAAATCTTAGTGGCTCCTTTCTGTACCTGTATCATCTATTTCTTTTGCCTGGAATTCCAAGCCTAGTCTTGATCCATCTTTCCAGTCTTTTCTTCTGTTATCTCCCAATGTAAATCTTCTGTTCCAATAAATTTGATGTATTTGCTGTTCAATGAGCATGCTTTACCAATTTCTTCCTTAGCTTTTGCTATGTATCCAGCTTATATTGCCCTCACCCTTCTCTCTTTTTATTCTCTCTATTACTCATTTTTTGAGGCTTAGCCCCAATATAAACTCTTCTGAATATTTTCTTGACCACTCTTGTTCAAAGGGGTTTTGCATTCCTTTGATATCCTTTGGGACTTATTGTCTATTATTATCCAGGAGTAGTCATGCTTTTTATCATCATTCAACTTGTCCTCTTATTCTTTCTCCTTTGTTAGATAAGTTACAGAAAAGTTGGAACCATATCTCGTACTAGCTTTATAACCATCTTTTGAATATCGTAAAACTTCTCTGCTACTTCTCCCACTTTTTGTATTTTTCATAGAGTTTAAAATATGGACAGTTAGGGTAGTACAATGCGCCAGGCCTGGAATCTGAAGGACTTGCTCTTAAATATGACTTCAGAAACTTCCTAGTTATGTGATCCTGAGCACTTAACTCCAGGTGCTTAGCCTTTAACAGTTCTAAATGACCAAGTTTCAATGCCTTATTTTAAAGTAAGTGGCAACAAAAGATTTTCAAGAAAACTTAGGACATAATCATAACCATAAAACATATAACCTAAACATTGACCACAAACATTTTAGTACAAAAGGAAGACGTAACCAATAATGCTTCTACTATCAACTACCATCTCTATAATCAGTACTGTAAGGTGGAACTCAGCAAGATAGCTGTCATTTGATTATCAAATATTCAGTAATTAAGTCATTGTTAATCATTCAGATTTCTGCTTTTCTTTTAAAGGATTTTAGATAGGAATTTGGGAGGAAGGATTTGGAAAATCATTTAAATCTCTTACCTTTTCCCTTCACTAACTCCTCACATTAGTATTAGTAAAATGGAGGATTAATTTGTGCTGCTTCATCATTGTCATCAGAAGTGCATAGTGAGAAGGTAGGTAGCATGCAACATGAGTAAAATGAATTAAACACAAATCTCTTGACCTCTAACAGTATAAGGGTTAAAAATTAAAGGTTGGACTAAATTTATGAGAAATGTGGTTGCCAAAATTAATTACTCAAGTCATAATGACTTTTTATGGTAGTTTATTTATATAACTTCTAAGTCTGCCAGGGTTTAAGTTACCTTCTGAAGAGAGGTGAGTAAGGTAGATTATATACCCCAGGACAGAGAATAGGACTTTAGGAGTGCTGATTTTACAAAGGAACATTGAGTAGAGCTGGGCCCTCCAGGAAGCTCTCATACAGCTTAAAAATGAGTCTGCTGGTTATTCAGAGAAGAACCTATAGGAAATCTTTTTGTCAAGTAGGAAAAAAATCTTTCCAAGAAGAGTTGGTATCCCTGTTATCAATTGGAGCATATATTTCAATTTTGAGGAAAAAAATAATTTCAGTACTAGGTATGTAAAATTTTCAGATTTATTTTTTAATAGTTATAAGTTTATATTTGTATGTAGTTAGTCCTTGTTTCAGCAGTAAGGTTCATTACTTTTTGGTTTTACTTTGGATTTTGAACATGTAACTCTGCTTTTTAGTTTATTTCTGTATTTTTATTTCAGATCAATAAATGGACTGGGAAGAATTTTAGAGACCCAAAGATCAAGGTACTTTTAAATCTCTTATTGCCAGTCATATATTGTATTCTGATCAAAATTTAGAGTGACCTATAATCAGCTCTTTTTCAGCATCTGCCTGTGTATTTTTATTTTCTTTTAAAAGAATTCTCATTATAGAGATACAGTTTATATTTGAGGATCTCCTATAATTTGGACAAATGATGGGGTTTTTTAACTCTTGAATTTTATAAAAATCATAACTTTCCTAAAGAAAAATGTCTTTGTTTCCTTTTTTTAAATCAGCAGTTTGGCAAATTGAATTGCAACACCTGAGCTTCAGCATTATTATAGGCAAAATGTGTAAACCACAGTTGGTTTTGTGAGATCAAGTTTTTCTTTAATGACTAAGATTAAAAGCCTTTAGTCACTCCAGATTAGATTAATGCTGTAGCCTATAAATGTTTAATTTTAAATGGGTTATCATAATCTAGATAGCAAATGTATATTTTAAATTTCAAATTTACTTAAATTCTCATATTTATTTTAATTAATTACTTAAATTCTAATGTTTCTTGGATGCTTAAAAAATTTCTAAATTAAAAAATATATATCTTGCAATTTTGTCTGTTAATTGAAGTACAGTTATCAGTGCTACTAAAGATTGGTATTCTAACCTCAAGTGGTCTTTTAATTTACATGGTACATAGTATCAGGAAATTGACAATTAATTCAAGTTGGTAAAAGTTAGACCAAACCCAAACAGTAACTTTCCATTAGTCTCTAGGTGTTTTAAGAATCCAAAAGTGGTTACCAGTCCCTGTGTTGTGGCATCATGCATGAGTTTGTTTAGTTTAAATAGTGAACTTTTCCCCATTTCCATAAGGAACATTTTTCTTTTTTCCTCCAGCATATTGGCAATTCTGCAAGTCCTAGTGAGTTAAATATTTGAAATATTTTTATAATTTCTCACCTTATTGCTTTGAATGTTCATTAAGGAGGGGGAAAAGTAGAACTGTCCCTTTATGAGGAGCAGCATTTTGGGGCAGTGAAAAAAATCCTGGTTCTGGAGCCCAAGCACCTAGACTCCCATCTCCACCTAGGCAAGCCGTTTTACTTCCCTAGTTCTTGGGTTTTTCATTTGTCAAATTGTCAAATGAGGGGTTGGACTAGATGGTCTCAGAGATCCTTCTGGAACCAACATGAAAAATCCCATGATCTTTTGATAAGAAGTCATCTAAAATAGTGTTTAGTGTTCAACAAAATTGGGTGTCTATGGGCAATTGTGTGCCTCAGTGGATTGAGAGCCAGGCCTATACACAGGAGATCCTAGGTTCAAATATGGCTTCAGACATTGTCTAGCTGTGTGACCCTGGGCAAGTCATTTAACCCACATTGCCTAGCCTTAACACTCTTCTCCTTGGAACCACTACACAGTAGTGATTTTAAGACCAAAGGTAAGGGTTTAAAAAAAAAACAACAAACAAAACTTGAGCATTTATATCACTTTGATTTTCTTAACTTTTTAAAAAATACAATAGAACAAAGAACAAAATGTATTTTGTTTTATTTTATTTTTTTAAACCCTTACCTTCCATCTTGGAATCAATACTGTGTATTGGTTCCAAGGCAGAAGAGTGGTAAGGGCTAGGCAGTGGGGGTTAAGTGACTTGCCCAGGGTCACACAGCTAGACAGTGCCTGAGGCCAGATTTGAACCCAGGACCTCCCGTCTCTGGACCTGACTCTCAATTCACTGAGCCACATAGCTGCCCCCCAAAATATATTTTTAAATAGGCACAATTTTTTTTTGTTAAAGTTTGTAGAAGATGAGCAAAATGAGATTGCTGAGAATGGGCAAAGCTAACACTGGTAATAAACCAATGCAGGTTTTTAATCTCATAAATTTACATTAAAAAATTTAATCTGATAGACACGTTTTGTTGTTTTGTCTATATGGGAGAAATTTAATCATCATTTTCTAAACTCCAAGAGCTTGAGTTAAAATTTTAATTACGTTTTTATTATTTATATTTTATACTCTAATGATCTTTCATTTCATTAGTGGGAAAACTCTTATCAAAGCAGATGACACCTCCTAATCCTAAACCCTGGCTTAGTTTTTTGGGAGTTTCTGTGTTTGAAAAATGTATCACCCTGTAGCCAACACAGTAATGAACCTCTCAGAACTCAAGGAGGCCAATATTTGGGTGACAGATATACAGCCAATCACTCAAAAATGTTTCAAATTTGGTGGTTCTGGCAAGAGTTTTTGCTATGATGGCATAACCTTCAAGGATCTAGGATCATTTGTTTCCATTTTAGTAATGAGGACTTTTAGTGGAGGACCTCTGGGGTCCCTTCCAACTTTGGGATTATCATAAGTATATAATTCATAGACCACAATGCAATAAAAATCATAATCATTAAAGGAAATATGAACCAAAGATGCAGACTCAAAATATTCCAAATAAAAAGTGGGTCAAAACTAAAACCTAGAGACACAAAAATTATATTAAAGAATGATGTTAAATGAGACAACATATCAAAATATATGGGATGTAACCAAAGCAGTCCTCAAAGGACAATTTCTATACCAGAACACTAATTTTTAAAAAGAGAGAGAACTGATGCATAGAGCTTGTAATTTTAAAACAGAAGACCAGAAAAAGACTAAGCCCAAATGATGGATGATTTTCATATTTCAACTACACTAAACAGTGTCATAGTACAAATTAATACTGCACAAACTGACATAGTTTGGTATTGTGTTTTTATATTAATCATCCATTTACTAGGAGGGGGAAATAATTTGGATTTCAAGAGTAAGGAAAAATTCCACAATAATTTTTCCCATGAATACTATTTTGCTTCCTCCTCAGTCACCCAAAGCTACCTTGTATTCCAACTTACTTACTTACTTCTTTCTCTAAGGAGTTAGCTTTTTCACAGTAATTGAAAGTCTTGGAATTGATTTTCATTTGTTTAAAGTATTAAAATAGCTCTTAAATTGCTTTATGAATACTTTAAAAATTGAAAATGATGGTAGTCTACAAGTTAATCTTAATAAATCATTTGGAACTTGCTCTTTTTTTAACCTTTTTACAGTGTATGACTAAACATTGTTCCTTAGTGATATTCTAATGTATTAATGGCACCATTTTCAATTCATACTATCCATCCTTTTATGTTCCCATTTCAAAACTTGCAACACAGTGTCTTGATTGTGCTTGCTCTTTACAACTAGATTACTTAAGTTTTTGGAGTTCCTTTACCAATCTTGGTGATTCATTTCTTGTATCTGCCACCTTCTCTCCACTCATACAGCCACTACCCTAGTTCAGGTCCTCTTTTCCACTTGCCTAAACTATTGCAACCAACAAAATTTTCCAATTGCTAGATCTTCTCTCTCCTCTCCTCCAAATTGCCCTCCATGCAGCTGCCAAAGTACATACCTAATAATGTCAATCTCTTGCTTAGTAATGCTGGCTCCCTGTTATCTCTAGGATCAATTATAAACTCTGGCATTTGAAAACCTTCACAACTTGTCCCCTCTTCTACCTACCTCTCTCTCTCCTGTCATAATATGTCACTCCCCTTCATGCACTCAGTGGTTCCGCCAAACTATCCTTCTTGTTGTTTCTCATGCACATATGGCTTACTATTTTATGTCTCATTGCCCTTGTGTAGGCTGCCATTCATGTTGAGAATGCAGCAGTCTTTGTCTCTAATTCTTAGAATCCCTGGTTTTATTCAAAGTTTGGCTCAAGCACCAACTCCTACCCGGGACCTTTTCCCTTTCTGCCAACTGCCATGTACTTAGGTTTATATGCTTGGATGTGTATGTCTTCTCTCCCTTGAAAGAACGTAAGCCCCATGAAAGCAGGAATTGTTTGATTTTGGTTTTTGTAGCTCTAGAACCTAGCATAGTGCTTTCATAGAAGGTGCTTAGGAAAATACTTATTGTTAATTGATTGGAATGGTCTTTAAAGGTATGATATATTGGTATATGCCATATTGTTTATAATTTTTTATTTCTTTTTTAATTTTTAGAGTTGATCTTTCTAATGTACTGGATTTACACTCTTTTGACAGTCTCTCTGGAATCAGGTAATTTTTTTATCTGTGGGTTTTTAAATTGTTTTTTAATTCTGCTTTTGAAGGGGTAGTTTCAAATAATCAATTTCTTTTCTTTATTTCTATAATTCTCTTTTTCCAAGTCTGATTCTGTATTTTAATGGAGTCTATTACCCTTTAAGTTTCCAATCATTTCTTTAACACTGACAATTCCAGGTAGGTTACAATTTGTGAATGGGTGATGTTTCAAAACCTAATTTGAAGTCATTAGGAACACAGAATTCATTTCTGAATAGAAATAAAATTTTCAATGGTGTTTAGGTTTCCAGAATAGCCCACAGAAGCCAGTGTAATTTGTGAGAGAGCATAGTACTAATAGTATTATTTTCATCTCTGCCCATCTGCCATTTTATGACATTAGGTACATGGGGAAAAAGCATTTCTTGAGTTCCATCTTTGAATGCTTGAAGTGCATTTCTTTCCTCTTAATAGTAGATGAAGTAATTTCCTAGGCAGTGCTATTCAGGTTGAGAGACTTTGGGAAATAGAGGTTTAGGTAAGGTTTGAGTAGATGATTCTGGGAACCAGTTATCTGTTAACCAGGAACTGTTTACTCCTGCCAACATGAGCAAAGTCACCTCCCTAGGTTAATCACTTCCCAGGTGTTTTGAAGTGGGGCACAAAAGACAATTTTGTTTCAGGTGCTCCTGATTCGCTCACCGGGGGTGTAAGGAAATGGGCCATAAATACATTGTTCCTAAATTAAGAGTTGCCTATAAGGTATTTTTCCCATTCTCCTAAAATAGAACTTAAGGAATTAAATAGTGTCTAAGATAGTGTCCCTTCTAGCCTCTAATCTTTACTTTAAAAACATTTATTTTCATTTTTTATCCAGTAATGTCCTTACCTACTGGCCAGTTCATATTTTATTTTCCAGGTTTCTTGAACTATTTTCTTCCTTTCTGCCCTCTGAAAAGTAGAAGGTTTTGTTTGTTAGACCCAGCAACCTTTACTGTTATAAATCAAATTAATGCAGAGAGTTTAAAGACAAGCAAATTTTGCTTTCTGTGTAGTAAGAAAGCAATGATATAATAATAGCTAACATTTCTGTAGTGCTAGTAAGCACTATGTGCCAGGCACTGAGCTAAGTGCTTTACAGTTACTGTTTCACTTTATCCTCACAGCAGTTCATTATGCCCATTTTACACGTGAGGAAACTGAGTCAAACAGAAGTTAAGGGCCTCACACACCCACTCACATAGCTAGGAGGAATTGAGGCAGGATTTGAATTCTGGTCTTCCTTACTCCAGGCCCAGTAATATCACCCATATACATCTTTGCAGTTGTACCACAGGGCATGACTTGGGCCTGGGGAGCAGGTGTAAATTGAAGGAAACAAAGCAGCCTGAACAAAAAAACTTGAAAAGTTTTTGAAATCCCCTGCCTCCAGTCTCTCTTTCTGTCCTTTCCATTGCCACCAATTTCAGATCCCTGATAATCACAAAGGAAGAGGCCTGAAAAATAAAGTCATTGGGCTTGTTCTTGCTCAGGGTCCTCTCAGTAATGTCCCTAGATAATCTGCTTGAAGTATTCCAGTGATGGGTCCATTCCTGGCAGGGACTGTACCTGCTTCTCTGCAATTGGTGCCTCTTCTTTTTTCTTCACTTGAGGGCCAAGCGGAGCAAATCTCTTCTCTTCCAGCTGCCCTTCCTTTGTCCACTCAAAAACAGCAGCCCTTGGCCTCAGTCTTCTGTTTTCTCCACAGTTTTCTCTCATTCCTTCAACTGTAGCTTTCATGTCATGGTTCCTAGTTTCTTCCTCCAGATAGCCCTGCTTTGGACTCACCCCAGCTAGTCTGTATTCTTACCAAAGCACATTATCTAGAGCTGAACACAGAATGCCACATGGTCGCACCTGGCCACAATACATTGGAACTGGCACTTCCCTTGCAGAGCCTGCGCTTGGCTCTGAGGGGGGAAGGGGGGCCAAGGGGTGGGGAGGGAATAGTTTCCCCCTCATGAGGACATGCAGTGTTGAGTCATCATTCTCTTATGCAAATATTCCAGGTTTGTGTCTGGAGGGATTCAGGAGTTACATGGTTACATAAGGTCTTATCCAAATGCTGCCTGTATCTCCATGAGGCCTCATTATGCTCTAGGGTTAGACATAGGAAATCTGATATCTAGAAGTCAGAAAGGCAGCAAAGTGGATAGAGTGCTGGGCCTGGAAACAGGAAGACATGGGTTCAGACTTAGCCTCACACACTTCTCTATTTGTGTCAGTTTCCTCATCTGTAAAATGGGGATAATAACAGCACCTATTTCCCAAAGTTGTGAGGATAAAATAAAAATATTTGTTAATCACTTTGCTAGCTATTAGTATTAGTTTGTGTATTATGATGCTTTCTGCACCTCATTTCATACCTGTTGATGCACACCTATGGCCACCTATATTATTTCCACCTCAGGTCTTGACATTTTTTAACAAATTATTATTGGAGTGTATAATCTTCATTATGTTACTGTATTTAGTAGTGTAGGCACTTAAGAGTTCCTGATCTCATGACCAGCCTTAAATCTGAACTTTTAAAAAATGGATTTAATGGGGGTTTTATTTTTATTTATTTTTTATTTTTAATGGGTTTAAAAAAATTTTTTTAATTCCTTTTTTCTTGATAAATTGAGTACTATGATATTTAATGAAATTAACATATGTTTAGAACTTAGAATTAAATTTTGTTCAACATTATGCCTATCAGATGCTCATTCTGGAAATTTCTTTGGAGAATAATTTTTATCCTAAGAATGTTCAATTTCTTTAATTCATTAGTGTTTTTTTTCTTTCTACTAAAATTTTCTTATTCATCACTGTAAATGTTTTAAGGCCATTCTATAATCATTGACATGATGGAGAACTCTTGTTAGCCTTGTTCTTTGCAGATTAGCAAATAAAACTAGTCACCTAAGAGCGAGAGGATAAAAAGGGAAAAGATTTGAAACATTCTCTCTTGGGAGTTTGATAGAGATTTGAAGTGACTGTTGTAATGGGTTAGAGAAAGTTAGATAACATAATTCTTAATGAAGATTGTAGTTTTATGACTTTCTCTAGCAGCGTAGGATATCTTCAGAGACTGAAAATGTTGGGAGTTGCTTGGAATTGTGAATTAGCATGTTGGGATATAAAAAAAAGACTCAGGCGTGGAGACAAGTGCCTTACTTAAATGGCTGATTGAGTAGAAGACAAGTGGGACTACTATATGAGTAATAAGAAGGAATCATAGAATTAAACTTCACAACAAAGAAAAGAGCTGTATCAGTAAGAGTATGTGGTATCAGAGAAAGGAAAGAAGGTCAGTCCAGGAGGAGAATTTCAGAGCTAAAGAATTTGGAGTTGGAGAGAAGTCTTTAGTAATTGGGCATGACTTTCTCATTTAGGTAACTGATGTGGAATTGAGATGGAAGATTTAGACTGTAAGAATTTTGGCTACCATAAGTCCAGTTTATTAAATGAATTGTCAATATAGGTACTAAAATTGATGATAACTATAAGCCTGGAACCAGTATCATATAGAAAGGTCAGAGAATATCCTGACCCAAAAATGGTTTGATTCAGTGGCACGTTTTTTAAAGTAAGTTTTCTTGATGCCTTTTCCTAATACAGTAAATTACAGTTAAGCACTCATCACCACCAAAGAATCCCTCCTTTATAACAAAATCAGCTGGAACAATGATCTCTATACTGGAAGGAGAAAAGTTAGCTTTTTATTTTTTAAAGATATTTCAGTACAGTCTTACACAACTCCTATTTATAACACATTGGTGACCACTATTTAAAGAACCAGCTCTCAGTTAAGTGTACTTTCATAGTATAGAGTAGGTGAGTTATTTGATTAACTTTGCTTTGTGGATGGCTACTAAACAGAAGAAATCCTTTCATAATTAGCCAGCTGGAATGGATTTAATTTGACACCCTCCTTACCATGACCCCTACAGAGACTTATTCAGTCCTAAGTTTCTCACCATATATATGGTCTCCTCTTCTCTGCTAAACCTACTGTTACTAATTTACCCCTTACTGTTCTTCTCAAATCTTTGCAGGGTTTTATTTATTATTTATTCACCTTCCCTCATTAGTGTCTGAATATATACCGTAGTATATAATTTTGTTCAGAAAAATGCATTTTTAATGATTTAAGTTATTCTCCCTGATGAATGGAAAATTTTACAAACATTGTATAAACTTAAAATTTCCAAAAAGAGAGTAAATATTGATAAAGAAAACTTCATGTTTCTGACACTGCAATCACAGATAACTATGTTTCAACTCTGGAAAATATAGTGTTTTTCAGGGTAAAAAATGTTTGTGGACTGATAGATATTTTTGCAAGCCTGGGTTAAAGTAATTGCAATTAATATTGAACATTATATATTCGATCAGTGCCAATTAGCATATTTGTGAACCCTTCAAATTCATAATTCCAAAAACAAATTATATTTGCCATCCTGATTTTCCTCTGTGTTCAGAACTGCTCCAAGTAGGATTTGTATCCCTTTAAAATTAAATTTTATTTTGGAGTAAAAAAATAAAATGTTTAACAGTGGCTATCTTACAAAAATAAATTTGAGTTTATAGTATTTTTTCCTGAGTAAGGCATAGTGTACCTATTATGCCAACTTTTTTTTTTCAGTTTTGTTATCCATTTTGTTGAGATATATGTGAGGGGCAGCTTAAAGTAAGAACACTGGTCTTAAGAAGTAAAAGGTGTGCCTGAAGATCATAGTGAGGTAATTTAGTGTTGCTATGTGACCTTGAGCAAGTTGTATTATTTCTCAGGAAATAGCACTTGCCCTTCTGACCTCCCTAAATTTTTGTAGAGAAAGAACCTTCACAGCATTGTGCAAATGAGAGTTGTATTTATATAGGATGTTGAATTGAATTGTGATGATCTCTTTTTTTATTTAGATTTCACCTCCAAAAACATGGTTAAGTAAGAAAAGTATTAGTTTCTGAACATGTAAATATTTTCAGTTTACAGAAAAAACTACAACATGTGCAGACAACACAACCTCACCTTGATAAGGTAAAAAGCAAAATTTATTTTAAGTTATATGTTTTCTAGTGTTTTCACTAAAAATATCTGTGTAAGAATATGTTTGTGAGTGAATTGGTAACAATACAAGGTTAATTTTTAAACCATCTTGGATTAAGTATTTTAAAATGTTCATTTAAGTAAGAGACTTGTTTAAATAAAAATTGTCTTGAACTCTTGTCATTCTTCATGTAGAGAAGTAGATTTTTAGTTCCTCAAATCAGTTTTTCTTGAATTCTAATCCCCTCCCTTCCCTACTTTAAGAGCTAGTATGAGAAGCTGATAGGACAGAAAAACAAATATGATATCATGCATATGTATTCCTTCCCTCAAGCCCTTCTAGACAAACCTCTCAGAACTCTGGGATACTCTGATTTAGTACGAAAACCAGGAGTATACAGTAGACCCTGTGGTGGCTCTGGAATCTATATGTGGATCGACGGTATCCTTGTTTTTCCATCCCACCTTTGTCTTCTGGGACCTTTACCAACTTCTTTAGCATTTATGGTAGTTATAAACCATGTCAGAATAATAGCAACTAACTCTCTAATTTGCTCCCTTCTAGGAAACTTACAGGAGATAGAACTAGAGATGACCTTAGAGTCTGTCTCAGAGAGGGGAAATAATTTGGCCAGGTTCACAGAAGTAGTAAAATGGCAAAGGTGAATTTCAAACACAGGGCCTTTTGCTCCAAATCCAGCATTCTGCGTTCTACTACATTACCTCCTATGTGTTGTAAGAACATGGAACATTTCTCTCTTTTATATCATATAGAACTTTCTTTGAGGAAAGTTTCACAATGTTTATTTATTTTTCCAACTAACTTTTCCCATTAATAAAGCAACCACTTGAGATAAGGATACAAGTTCTTGACTGTAGACTGCTCTTGGAGAAAACTAACTCTTTCAGAACATCTTGCACTCCAGTGGCTTCAGGAAAAGAGGACAAAACAAAGACATAGAAGCATATAAAAATGATTAGGGGAGAATTGTTGCTTGCTGAAAAGCAGGCCAGAAAATTAGGACAGTTACTTTGATAATTGGAACCCCCAAACTATTTACTCATGAAATATATTTATATGAGTCAAAGATGTTTTTAGCTTTTGCTTTCTGGATAGTTGGCATCAGTTGCACCTAGAATTATAGTCTAACTGAGAAATCAACTGTAAATTTAAGATAGAATAGATAGGCAAAAAAAAGTCTAGATAGTTTGAAAATAGAACATTTTGTTTTGTCAGCCCCTATTCATTCCTTCATTTTCTCAAATTCCTTGTTTCCTTATAGGGGAACTATGAGGACCAAGGTAGCATTCCATATATAGCCTAAAAGAACTGATTTGTAGTGACTGTCATTTCCTGCACTATAGATATGATTGGAATACTGTGAGCAGATAGTTTGCAAAGCTTTTTTTTCCAGAAAATATGATTCTCTTCTGATAAATTGTCTTAATTTTTTCAGTTGAAAGAATAGTACTAGGACAGCTAGATGACTCAGTGGATAGTTCAAATATGGCCTCAGACACTTCCTAGCTATGTGACTCCTATGCCTTGGAACTGATAGTTATTCTAAGATAGAAGGTAAAGGTTACAAAAAAAAAAGAATCATATCATATTAATGACTATTCACTGTGCCACTAAATCCAGTCTCTAATTGCTATAGGTTAATGCATTTATGCTATCAGATTCCCTAGTTTTAAAAAATAAAGCAACATTTACTATATTTTAAGGGATTCTTTATTGATATAATACTTTTCCCACCTAACATTATTGAGTTTCTAGCTAAGTTTTAGCATTTCTTAAAGGCAGAAGCTATTGAAACCATAGCATCTCATATTGACCATGCTTTTGCTATATTTTTATATAGTTGTAAGTTCTTTGGTGCTCTTTACAATGACTTTAAAAAAAAATCTTTACTTTCCAGACTAGAATCAGTACTGTGTATTGGTTCCTAGGCAGAATGAGTTAAGAGGGTTTAAGTGACTTGTCCAGGGTTACACAGATAGGAAGTATGTGAGGTTAAATTTGAGCCCAGGACCTCCCATCTGTAGGCCTAGCTCTTAATCCATTGAGTCACCTCAATGGGCCCTACAATGATTTTCTAAAGGGAAAGGAAACAAGTGATTAAACAAGTTTAAGTAGACTAAATAGCCCTAATGCTTCACAAATATGTATTTGTTGTGGAAGGAAATTTTTGTGTGTTAAAGGATGATGATATTTAAATAACAGTCAGTAGTTGGTTGGAAACGAAAAAATGTGAAGATTTCCAAATGTCAGATACTTTTCTCTGATAACCAAGCATTTTCCTATGAAATAACTATTCACCACCCTGCCTTTAACTCACTTCATCATAAACCTAGTAAGAAATCAGTGGGAACAAAATATACAACACTTTTTGTAGTAGCAAAGAATTAGAAACAAAGTAGATTTTTCTTTTTCTTTTCTTCTTTTCTAATTCCCCCCTGCCCCCCATGGTTACATGATTTATGTTGTCTCCCTCTGCCCTGCCAGAGTTGACAAGCAATTCCACTGGGTTATACATGTATTATCTCTCATAGAAACAAAGTAGATTAATTGGGTAATGGTTGAACAAACTGTGCTACATGAATGTAATGGAATATTACTTTAATATTCAAGAAAGAATGAATGTGAATACAGAGAAACATGAGAAGACTTACATTTACACTTGTGTTCTCGTCCATCTTCATTGTCTCCCTATCTACTGGTTTCTTCCTTGCTGATCTATATATATGCTCAAGTCTCCTTAACTTTTAAAACTCCTTCCTAGATCCTACCATTTTCACTAGCTGTCATATTCTCTCTTCTTCCCTCAGCTAAAAACTCTGAAAAAGTTATCTTCATGCTAGATACATCGACTTCCTCCCTTCTTCTTCCTTTCTAAACCTTTTTGTACTCTGACTTCCAAATTCATCACTTAACCAAAACTGCTGTCTTCCGAAGTTACCAGTGAACTCTTTGCTTAATCTTTTCTTTTTTCAATCCTTATCTTTCTTGACTTCTCCGTAGTATTTGACCCTGATAACCACTTTCTCCTCTGAGACATTCTCTCCTGATTGGGTTTTTGTGATGATTGCTTTCTTTTCATTCTCTTACCTGACTGCCCTTTCCTGGCCTACTTTGCCTGATCTGCATTCATGGCATGCCACTCCCACTAACTTTGAGCATAATTCAGGGCTATATCTTGGACTTTCTTTCTCTTCCCTTTTCTCTTATCCTCCACTTGTTTGTTGATCTGAGCTCCCATTGTTTCAATTATCATCTCTAGGCAGATGACTCCTGGATATACAGATCAGAGCCCTGGTATATTTGTTGAGCTTTCCTGATCATCAAATGCCTGTTGACCACTACAAATCAGATTCCCAAAGACATCTTTCCAAATCAGAACTCAATTTTCCTCCCCCTCTTCTCCATTATAAGCTTTACTATTATTCTCCAGAGCACATCTTTTCAGTCACCCAAATCCACAACGTCAGTCCTACTCAACTCTTCATTCTCCCAGTGTATAGTTAGTTCACAAATCTTAACCACAACTTTCCTAGATTCCCTTTTCTCCACTCATACAGCCACCATCCTAGTTTAGGTCTTCACCTCCAATTTTAGTCTCTCTCCTTCAAATCTCTCCCCACTGAATCCATTTTTCCACATTGCTGCTAAAGTTATTTTTCCTATAATATTGGTCTGACTGTATCACTTCCACCGCAAATCCAGTGGCTTCCTATTTCCTCTAAAATCAAATATTAACTCCTATTGGATATTGAAAGTTTTTTACAACCTGGCCCCATACTACATTCTATTTCTTGATTTGTCTAGTACTGTATCTGGAATTCCTTCTTTCCTTAACTCCCCCCTCTTAGAATCCCTCTTTGTCTTCTAGACTCCAGATTTCCCCAAATGCTAGTGCATGCTAGTCTCCCCTACCTGAATCTACTTTGGAGGTAATTTGAATATACCTATTCATATACATGTTGTCTCCCCCATTCAAATGTAAACTTTGGTTTTTCTTTGTAACTCTAATGCACATTATCTGACACATAGTAAACAATGATGCTGAGCCAAGTGAACAAAAAGAAGGAAACAGTGGTCACAATGACTATAAAAATGTAAATGGAAAAAGACCAAAAAATAAACTGAGGCTAGTTGAGGATCATCCTTGGCCTAGAAGAGAGTAGGAAAGTAGGCTCTCCATGACCTTAGAAGACAGGGGAGTGTGGCTGGGTACATTACATTCATAGTTAGGCATGGGTTTAGTTTTGCTGAGCTTTTTTCCCCTCTTTTTTATTTGTTGCATAGGATAGTTTGGGGAAAAGAGGATTATTTTGGGAAATGAAGGCACACAAACAGAAGTAGAATAATGTTTTTAAGGTAAAATATTTGTTTTAAAAAGGAACACTTTTGTTCCTTTCACAAGTGGTAAAGATTAAAATATGCTTTCATAATTGTAATTAACTTATTCAAATAATTCTTGCCTTTCTGTAAATCTTTAGCTTTTTATTTAAATCTTTTTTTGTTTTCCTAATAGTTAATTGATTGGCTAGAGGGTGGGCAGTTGTGAAGAACCTGAATATAATTACAAAATCCCTTTCAATTATGGAACACATTCCTTCCTCCATAAGCTAGTCTCTTTATTTGAATGGCCCTCCAGCTTTTACTTTATTAAGAGAAAAAATACTTCTCTCTTATCTGCTTAAGCACTTTAGTACCCACTGATGCAAAATGTAAATACAGTGCAAAACCTTTGAGAAAAAACTTAGCATATGAATGTACCATATGAATGAACACTTACTTTGTTTTGGCTGAGTTTTGTGTGTGGTAGAAGTAGACCTCACTCAAAAGAATACTTAATTAACTACTAGAAAGAAATTAATGAAAGTGTGATTTCAGTTGTGCCATTCTTAATTTCCTTCTTGTCCTCATAGGTGCTATCTCCACTGGAAAATCTTTCATGATTCTCCTAATTTTAAAAATCCTTATTTACATTTTTTGTTTTTACATTGTAGTCATTTCCCATTATATCTTTTGCCCTTGTCTCCCCCCCCCCCCAAATCTTTTGTTGTAAGAAAGAATAAAAAAGAAAAGACCAAAAAAAGCAGTTCAGCCTTTGTCAACTGAGGAAAAATCTATGCAGTGCAGTGATGCGCATCCACATTCCCCAACCTCTGCAAGTAAGGCAGAAAGGGCTTTTTCTCATCTCTTCTCTGGGTTCAAGCTTGGACATCATATTTGCAGAGTTCAGGGTTCTGTTTTTTTCATTTACATTATTGTAGTTCTTGGGTATTTTGTTTTCTTGGTTTTGTTTGCTTCCTAATAAAGCTTCCCCTGCTTCCCTTGAATTCCTCCTATTTGGAATTTCTTATAGAACAATAATATTCCAGTACATTCATATCCTACACTTTGTTTGGCCATGCCTCAATTAAAGAACCTCCTACTTTGTTACTGATGCTTAGAAAAAGTGGTGCTGAGACTTATTTGATTCACCCAATTGTTTTTGTCTTTGTATGACCAGAGCCTCGCTTGCTGTTTCTTACACAGTGGGTTCAGGATAAATGCTTGCTGTTGAATTGAATTAGTGTTATAAATTGCTTGTTGGGCTAGCCACAAGACTCCCCTCACTCCATTCTCCCCAAAGCCACCAATGTATCTTTAAAAAAATCCTCCCTAGGTTCAAAGCTGACCTCAGACACTTCCTAGCTGTGTGTCTGTGGGCAAGTCTCTTAACCCCCATTCCCTAGCCCCTACAGCTCTTCTGCCTTGGAACCAATACATAGTATTAATTTTAAGGCAGAAGGTGAGGGTTAAAAGAAAAATCTTTACCTTCTGTCTATTAAGGCAGAAGAGCACTAAGTGCTAGGCAGTTGGAGTTAAATGACTTTCCCAAGGTCACGCAGCCAAGGAGCTGTCTTGAGGCCAAATTTGAACCTAAGTCCTCTTGACTCCAGACCTGACTTTTTATCCACTGAGCCGCCTAGCTGCCTCGAATGGGTGTGATCTTGCTAAGGCACAGATACAGCTATATTACCCTCCTCTCAGTAAACCTCAGTGACTCCCTGTCACCTCCAAGATCAAACATAGAGCGTCTTCCCTTAGGTTGGAGGCTCATTCTAACACTCCCCTGCCTCTCCCACTCTCCAGTCTTATACCTTCAGCACCCAGCCCTAGCGCAAACATGCTCGCTCCAGTAGCGCTGGCCTCCTTGTGCTTCTTCTCCGGCAGGGTGTATTCCTTCTCCTGGGCGGGACATTTTCAGTGGCTGCCTCGATGCCTTGAATGGTCTTCCTCCTCATCTCCCCTTCCTGGCTTCCTTCAAGCCCCAGCTCGAACTCTCCTTTCCTAAGATGCCCTTCCCAGGCTCCCTTCAGTGTAGTGTCTTCTAGAGCTGATTTATATGTAGTTGTCCACACATCTCCCCACTAGACGGGGGAGCACAGTACAGTAGTAGGTGCTCAATAAATGCTTAGTGGGGGCATGTAGTGGCTCCATGGATAGAGAGCCAGGCCTAGAGATGGGAGGAGCTCCTAGATTCAAGTTTGGCCAAGGTGGGTGACCCAGGGCAAGTTGCCTCATTCCCACTTCCTATTCCTTACCTCTCTTTCTGCTTTGGAACCAATAGATAATATTGATTAAGACAGGAGGTAAGGGTTTAAAGAAACCTGACTGAATAGACTTAAATTCTTGTATTAAATCAAGGAGAATGGCACAAATGGATTACAAAGGAATAGATCTATAAATCTATTCCTGTGTTGTTTTGTTTAAACTTATACCTTCCATTGATCCTAAGGCAGAAAAGTGCTATGGGCTAGGCAATAGGAATTAAGTGACTTGTCCAGGGTCACATAGCTAGGAAGTGGGACCCTCTGGTCTGGCTTTCAATCCACCGAGCCACCTAGCTGCCCCCTGCACCAGCCAATTCTAATGCAGAGGTAATTACAGTAGTGTGTACTTGATCCCATAATCATTGCAGCTTTGTATTCAGATCCTCGCTTTGCTTCTTACTTGTGATAGGTGACTTCTGGTGTTACTTTTCCCCATCGAACAAATGAGAAGATTAGACTGGAGGACCTTGAAAGATCTTTCCAACTCGCTATGATTGGTCCTATGATTCACTCTTTCTGCTACCCCCAAGGGGGGAAATAACTAGATATTTTATAAATAAACTCAAAAATAAGTTCTTTTGTCTGGCTACTGGTAGTCAAGTCATAGAAAATAGTCCTGGGGCATCCAGGAGGCCCAGTGGGCCAGGCCTGGAGTAGAGAGGACCCGGGTTCCAGTGTGGCCTCAGATGCTTCCTAGTTGTGTGACCCAGGGCAAGTCACTCAGTGCCATTTGCCTAGCTCTCGCCCTTCTGTGTTAGAGTTATCACTCAGAAGGAAGCTATGTAAAGTCTTTCCACATCCATTCTCCTCCCCACTGTTTCCAATCCCAGATACTAGTGTGAGAGTGTATGCGTGAAGGAGGAAACAACATCTGTGTGTAGATATGAATCAGTATGTGAGCTCTGGGACCGTGTTTGCATGGATGTATATGAGTGTGTGATTGGAAGTAAGGCCCTGCCATTGCCCAGGAGATAATTCTTGTGGGGAGGGGATTCCTGAACAGCACTAATGAAAGGAATATTTAGAAGTAGCACCCTAGTTTTCTTTTTTCCAGAGAGATATCAAAGCTATGATTTCTGAACAGGTTTGAGCCACACAGCTCTATTTATACTTTACAATGAAGATTAGACTCTCAGAAGAAAGAAGCAACAGTGATTTTGTGGTTCAGTTGAGACCTCATTTGCATTTTCTTGACAAAATACTGGGGTGGTTTGCCATTTCCTCCTCCATCTTATTTTACAGATGGGGAAACTGAGTGATTGAATGACTTGCTCAGGAGAGCAGCTGGGTGGCTCAGTGGATTGAGAGCCAGCCTAGAGATGGGAGGTCCTGGATTCAAATCTGGCCTCAAGACACTTCCCAGCTGCTTGACCCTGGATAGGTCACTTAACAACCATTGCCTAGCCTTTAAGGTTCTTCTGCCTTGGAACCACTACATGATATTGATTCTAATATGGAAGGTAAGGATTAAAAAAAAAAAGACTTGCTCAGGGTTAAACAGCTAGAAAGTATTTAAGGTCTGATTTGAACTCAGGTCTTTCTGACTTCGGCCCCAGCACTCTATCCACTTGGCATAGTGTCTAAGGATATCAAAAAGCTGAGCTGCTCAGCTTAGCAAATGATTTTTATTTATAGAGTTTTAATTAACTTTTCCCAGGTGAGAAGGTTTAGTTTTTGACTCTGCTAAATGTTGTGATTGGGAGAAAGTAAGCATTCTATTTGAAGTGCTTCTTTGCTCTTAATGAGTCACTCACTCCTTTTCTAAAGTGGCCCCTGCTTTTAGGCAGTGTATTTCCCAACAGGCTAATCATGAGACCAAAAGTTTATCTTACAATGCCCTTTAAAGGCTTCTCTCTATCAGCTTTGGGGTGGATTGAGCTCGGCCTCCACGTTACTTCTTCTTCCAAAGGGAAAACAAACAGGTTCATTAGTGTACAGCGTTGGTTCATGCCTATCATTTATCTTGAAAATGTTGAGGATAGTAGCAAATTGACAGCTGAATTTTAACCTTGAAAGCACTTCATAGAAAAGGTGAAACATGTAATTTCTTTTCTTTTTTGAAAGTTAAGAGATATGTTTATTGACATTAGCTTTTCTCCCCAATAATGTCATTAACCTGGTTGGGGCATTTTTACTTGATTCCACAAGTTTCTGCCTTCATGGCACGTCCATCCCTTTCTGTCTTCTGGCCCTGCTACTCTAATGCGTTCTACCATCCCACTTTAAAGTCCTTCCTAACCTGGCTCCTTCCTACCTTGCAGTCATTTTACAGTGTAGTCCTCTCTGCAGATGCTGCAGTCCAGCAGTCCTGGCCTCCTTGCTGAAACATGCAGTTTCTTAAAGTAGCCTCTCAGCATGTGGGTCAGCAGAAATCCGTCACGACTAATTATGAACAACTTGGTTATATCTTTAATTTAAAAATAATAATGAATATCTTTACACAGAAACCTCTCAAATTTCATAGTTATTAGAGTATAGGAAAAACAATTCAATGGATAATTATGTATTGATGGCCTTTTGTTTACAGAGGTGAAGCAAGTTCATTTAATTAACAACCCGTCTACTTTCAATCTGCTTCCAACCCATTACCCATCTGCTACCATCAAGATATGTGGGCTATATCACAAAATTTCATAATTGGAAGGTATTTTAGTGGCCAGATACCAAGTCATCCTGCTTTAGAAGTATGTTACCAGGGGCAGCAGGTGGCTCAGTTTATTGAGAGCCGTGGGTCCTGAGTTCAAATCTCACCTCAGCTACGCCTACCTGTGGGACCCTGGGTGAGTCACTTAACCCCTATTGCTGCTCTTCTGCCTTGGAACCAATACTTAGTTTTGATTCTAAGACAGAAGGTAACTGTTTAAAGAGAAAAAAAGAAGTGTGTTACCTTCGCTGTGTTGGCAGGCCTGACACATTCTGAGTATTACTGTGAATTAACAGGTTCTCTTACCATAGCTGAGCATCATCTGTGCTGCCTTCTTGAAGACTTAAGAAATGATCAGGAGATAGTAAGAGAGAAAAAATAAAAAGTGAAGACAAAGATGAGAAAAGGATAATTCATAGTAGAAGGGATGGAGAAAAGGCTACATATCTCACATTTACCGAGGCCTCCACTTATTTCTTAGTAATTTTGGTTTTTGTTGTCAGAAATGATGATTGACTCTCTCTGTTGACAGAGTATTGTTACAGTCACATTTGAAGTACGAGGAAGTACAACTGAAGAAAATCTAAATATATTTATTCAAGTAAGAGTTGTTTCCTTTATACTTTTAAAAAGTCTTATGTGATTAAATTATAATTATTATTATTTGCAACATTCTTAAAATATGTTCTGTGTACAGAATCTGCTGTGGGAAAAGACTGTGAAAAATAAGGCAGATCACACTATGGAAGTCATCCGACTAAAGGTTCAGTATTCAAACTTATCTTGTTCAGTACTTTGAGATGTGATCATTTTCTTAAGTTATTTTAAAAGCTGAATTTATGGTTGGAGGGTTCATACTTTGTTTTCTCTTTTTGTCTTATTCCCACTGGGTCTGGAAGGGGGGCTTTTCAGCTTGTTGTATAAAGCATGATTGACTGGGCCAGCTCCTTTGTGAGTTACAGCTCAAACAACCCCTGCGCCCCATGCTCTGGATTCCCAGGGGTTAAGACTCTTGTGTTGCTAGTAATCTTTCCGATGGTGAATCTCTTCCCTTTGCGCTTGCTTTGGGTCAGTAAAAAAGGAGGACTCTGAAGTTTCTTTGAGTTTTATTTTTTCAAGGTAGCTTCATGACCCGAAAACTAAAATGCAGCCACCCTTCATCAAGCTTTTTGATGCATATGGTGTGAATTTTAAAAGTCTCCATCTTGGTCGAGCACCCAAAAATTGTGCACACCCACACTACACGGGCATGTGCTAGTCAATGACAAATCAGAAATAACTAACTGCCTACCTGGGCTGTCCTAAGCCAAGCTAGAGCCAGCCATTGGCACTTGTGAGACACAGGAAGTGAGGTAGGGAACAGCCTCTGGAATTCGCTCACTTCCTGTGGAGAGAGCGAGACGCCAGTTGGTGTTAGGAGCTTGGACAGGGAGGACGCCCGCAGACAGCTTTCCTTCAGAGCGGTCACGTGAGTTAAGGACTGATTCTTTCCACCTTGGCCCTTTGGGCCTAAAACTCTCTCTGCCTTGGTCAGAGGTTGAGTAGCCCCTTTCCCTTTTCTCTTTTCTCCTTCTCTCCCTCTCCTTCCCTACTCCCAGTGTGATTAAACCTCCATAAACTCCATTCTGACTTGAGTGTTTCATTTTAGGAATTTAATAAGTAAATTCCTTGGCGGCCATTGTTCAATATTACATCAATCTTAAGAAGGTGAAATTTCAACAATTACAGTTGGCGACCAACAATTACAATGGTGCATACAGCTCTAGATGCCCAGCGGAAAGGAGAAAAATTAGGTTTATTCAGTTAACAAATAGTTGTTGAGTGGCTGTCAGGTTTCTGTGCTTGAAGTTTTTCTTGCAGCTGTTTGATATTATTTTTTTACAAATCAGTCAAAAGTTAGCTATATAAATGGTATAGGAGGAAGAGTTGATTTTCCCAATATTAAATTTGAATGTTTCATCCTCATAAGCTTATAATATTGAAGGAATGTTTAAAAGTTGAATATCAGGTGACATGTTCATATTGTCTTTTCTCTAAAACCAATGTGAACTTTCGTACAGATAAACAGTAGCATTCTTGTCCTATACTTTGGGATCATTCATTAAGTTATTCATTTATTTGGGGCCTTTGTGTGAAAACAGGAGCACTTTACTACCTGAAGCCCCAAATTCTATAATGGCTCAGACTTCTCCATAGAAACTGTGAACAAGTAAAGGAACTTAGGAGTGGAAGAATAATAGGTAGAAGCAGGTGAACGTCTAACAAAGATCCCATTTTTATAACATACAGTATTTCTAAGAAACTTTGGAGGTAGGAAGACAGCAGAACTTGCCTGAAAAGTGGCCATTTTAGGGAGCTTTATTTGGTTACCTAATTCCCCTGAGTTTGGAAATTACTTACTGAGAATTCCTACAGTTTTTATGGTATTTCCTTTACAAACGAGTATCACTTGAAAAAGAATGGACATTCCTGTGCCACTTGCATTAGAATTTATGGACTTACATTTGGATTAGAACTGGAATTGATCAATAATTGTCCTTATGAGCAGGGACTGGTGTCTATCAAAGACAAACCATACCAAGTGATTGTCCAAGGGGTCCATGAGCTGTATGATCTGGAAGAGACTCCAGTGAGCTGGAAAGATGATGCTGAGAGAACCAACAGGCTGGTGTTGATAGGTAAGTGACTGAAGGCCTTCTGTGTCAGAGACAACCCTTAAGTAGGAGTTTGGATCTAGTGCCTTTAACAGAAATTAGCTGCTGATTGTATTAATTATGGGCTAAAATCCTGATCAGCATAAAAGATGAGTTTTCTTTTCAAGGTCGTAGGATCCAAATTCCTTATTAAGGTATGCAGCTGAAAAGCCATTCCTTTCTGATATATAGAAGACCATTACCCCAAGCCTCCTGTTTTTATATTTATGTGACCTATGAGGTATTAGGTAGTCTCTAATCAATAGACTAAAGGTTTTTAAATAAATAGAAGGGAGAGTAATCACCTTATATTTTGTTCTCTTTACAGGCAGAAACTTAGATAAGGAAATCCTTAAAAGCCTATTTATAGATACAGTGACTGAGAAACAAGAAAGCAGTTGACACTACATTTCAAAGAAGACCAAGCCTGTCCTTAACACTAGAAGCATTTCTAATCAAAAGACTGGATGATTTACTGGGGGCATCAAATTCCTGCTGCTTTGTTCGTGAATCTTTCTTGGCACTGTTATGAATTATCTTTTAAATTTTTTTCCTTTTATGTAACACATTAAATAAGTATTATAAAGTTTTCAGCACATATGTTCTTTATTTCCTGGGAAATGCATTGAATTTGACATGCATTTATTCAATACCTACTGTGTGCCAGGCACAACAAAAAGCTACCCTTTAAGCTGTACTCTACTGGGAACAAAGTTGATTTCAGACAGGTGGCACTAAAACTGTCTTTCGGAATTGACTTTGAAGATGAAATGGCAGACAGTCCTGAAAGGACTGCATTATGTATGTTTTGTAGATGAGTTAACAGGCTTGGGCAACTTTACTTGCCCATGGTTACCTAGTGTTAATTGGGATTCTAAAGCTCCTTGATTCCAAATTCAAAGTGCTTTCCATAATGTTATAGTTTAAGATATCAATGTTGATACTAATGGATGTCAATTTTTTTTTTATTTAAACCCTTACCTTCCATCTTAGACTCAATACTTTGTATTGGTTCCAAAGCAGAAGAACAGTAAAGCCTAGGCAATGGGGGTTAAGTGACTTGCCCAGGGTCACACAGCTGGGAAGTGTCTGAGGCCAGATTTGAACCCAAGGCCTCCCATCTCTGGGCCTGGCTCTCAATCCACTGAGGCACCCCACTGCCCCCTAATAGATGTGAATTTTTATATCACCCAGTATTCAGGATTTTGGAAGGTGTCAAAGGTTGGCAAAATGATAATCACTTTCTTACAAAGTTGTAAAATTTTATTTATTTATTTTAGGCCTTACCTTCCATCTTAGAATCAATACTGGCTACTGGTTCTAAGGCGGAAGAGTAGTAAGGGCACCGTTAGGAAGTGTCTGAGGCCAGATTTGAACCCAAGGCCTCCCATCTCTGGGCCTGGCTCTCAATCCATTGAGCCATCTAGCTGCCCCCCAAAGGTGTAAAATTTTGAAAGTAACTCAAATTCCTTACATTAAATTTCTTTGTAGAAACACAAAAATTTCTAAAATGCTTAAAAATCATGACCAGGACTATGAGAGGAATGTGAAATTCATAATGGGTGGGTGGATATAAAATATATAAAAATATAGCAGAGTTTCCTATTTCACATTTGGTTATCACAAGTTCAGTTTCCTTCTTTCCTTTCTCTTTCCTTCCCTCCGTGTATTGGTTCCAAGGCAAAAGAGCAGTATGGGCTAGGAGGAGTCTGAGGTCACATTTGAACCCAGAACTTCCCATCTTTCAATTCCCTGAGCCACCTTGCTGTGCCCCCTCCCCCCCATTCCTTCCCAAATGAATTTCGGCTAGGTGATGCTACCACTAAAAAGGGAAAAAACACCCGAGCACAGCAACATATTCAACTGAGCCAGCTGGATCCCAAGATGATATAGAACCAAACTGAATTATGACAGCCTTTGACTTTCCTCCTAAGCCGGTGACTCAGGTTGTGTTGCCTCCTACGTCCAGGGGAAGCAGGCATCGGTAGATCCTCGGTAACCATTTTTGTCAGGGTGAGTTGAAGCCAGTTGTTCCTTTATAGGGAGATAAAGGCCAGCTAAGAGACGACAAAAATTAATGATCTACTTCAGAGTAAACTATTACTCAGGGTGCAGTCAGAAAGGGACTACAATAGAAATGTTTTTTTTTTTAATGAAATCTCACAAAATGGCAATTTTAGTGTATAATAATAAATGGATCCATTCTTACAGGAAGACCTGGACCATCATTTACTACTTCACGTTGTGAGATGGATCACAGGAATCCCCAAACTCCCACCTACTTCCTTTCCCAAACCTACCCGCTCTGGGGAAAAAAGAAAAGGTTTAACCAGAACACCCCGGATTACAGGGAAGAAATCCAGCTGCAGGAATGACTTTTGTTGTTTTTAACATGGGTTTTTTTAGTTCCAAAGTCTCTCCCTCTTCTATCATTTGAGAAAGCAAGCAACCGAATCTCATTTACACAGGAAACATGCAAAAACATTTTCACATAAGCCGTGTTGGAAACATCTTTCTGGAGGTGGATAGCAGTTTTCATCAGGAGTTCTTTGAAATGGTCTGGTCATTGTATTGATCAGCGTGTCCAAGTCTTTGTCTCATTATTACAGAATTGTCGTTACTGTGTACCATGTTCTGGTGCTGCTCACGGTTTTTTGCACGACCTCAGAGAAGTCTGCCCAGGTTTTTCTCAAAGTGTCCTTTTAGTGTTTATAGTAGTTTTGTGGGCCAGGGAAGAAGCGTCTCCTCCCCTTTGGCCTTCCTTTCCCTTTCTTAGGGGCTATCTCCTGAGACACTGACTCCCATTCAGGCAGATGGTGCATGATCCTGCAGCCCTTGCTACCTGACTCATTGCTAGCCATCGAGGGTGATTGATGGCACGTCTAGAATTATCAGAGATTGGTCCAATTCCTCCACTTTTCAGCTAGGGAAACTGGTCCCAGAAGTTCTGACTTGTCAAGGAAGCAGGGCTTAACCCAGGTCGCCGGGTATAGAATATTTAGAAAAGAACTGGGAATGTGTGTTGGATTCTGGATTTTTCTGTTCCAAATGAAGAGACGAACTATCAGCAGGTAGAGCATGAAGAAGATAAAGGTCGTGGACCTTAAAAAACAAAACGCAATTCCCTTCATGGAGGCCAAGTTTCCAATTCTTACCTCTCTTGACTTCACTTTGGCTGTTCTCTATCTCCTTGGCTGCCCTAAATGCGGGGAGAGGGAAGGAGTAGAGCGGTCAGATGATCTGGAGCTGTCCGAGGTTACACAGAGATGAACAGATAGAATGATCGCCTGAAGCTGAAGAGCGAGGGATGCTCACTGCCTCCTTTTCTGGGAGCTTAGATTGTCCTTGGTGCCTCCACCTCCACTGTCCCTGAAAGCTGTCGGACTCCTCTTCCTGGCCGTCGGAGAGGGTCCGACTCCTTCCTACCCCTCACCCCTGGCCCCAGGGTCTTTTCCAGCTTTGAAGAAGAAAGTGTGATAGGCAGTATTTCCGGGAGAGGTTAACACACAAAGGGAGATGCGGAACATCTCGGATTTAGTGGAGCGTACTGGATTTGGCATCAGAAAAGCTGGGCTCCAATTTTGGCTTCTGTGCTCTTGGGCAATTCACTCCTAGGGGCAAGTTTGTTTAGCTCATACTCCAGCCCATAGTTCCATAATCCCATCTCTCTGTCTCTCCATTCTTTAAGCTTTTCTGTGAGCCCCACATCAGTCCTATGAAGCAAGCAGCGCGAGTATCAGTGTTCCCATTTTACAGATGACGTAGAACATAGTCAATTTCATGGAGTGGGGTGCCTTTGCGGTCACGTAATCTTTTTTCCAAGGGAGTCTCTTCCTTGATCTTAAATGAAAAGAATCATTTACAAACCAAATCCCCATTTTTCTCCTGTTCCCTGCCCACATCCAGAGGCATAGGCATATTGGCCACAATATGGATGACAAGGATGTCAGGTACTGCCTTTGAGTCCCGGGACTACTGATTACCCTTATCAAGTAGTGGTCACACACACGCACCCCTTACTCCAGAAGTGAAAAGCAAAACATGCCATTCAGTCCCCAGCTCCCCACTGAACTTTTATTTAACTGCATCCTCCTAGATCGCTGGGTTAACAAAATTCCTTTCATTAACTGGGTTTCTCTCTCTCGGTCGCTCGCTCTCTCTTAAAAAACTTGTTTATAGCTCAAACTCAAAGCTCATTCTTCTCCTCCGCTTCCGCGCCCCCCCCCCCCCCCCCCAAGCGGCTAATGGAAACGAGGACTGAGGCAGCTTTGGAGAACAGGAGGGATCCGAGGAGGTAGGGTGGGGGAGGGGTAAAGAAGGAGGGGACGGAACCAATAAAAGCAAACCCACAGTATCCCAAGACATCCCTGGAAGGGAAGAAAAGATCGAAGGGGTGGTAGACCAGTAGAGGGGAAACCTCCACTTAAGTAAGCTCGCACCGTAGTTTGTTTGGCTATTCCCCGGTTCCTGCTTCGGTGGAATCCCCAGAGCCAAGATCTCCATGAACTTGCAAAGGGCCGAGTGTCCACTCTCCCTGCGGCCGCAGCACAACCCCCGGGGCTCAGACGGGGAAGATGAGCCTCTGGACATCCTGCCGGGGGAGGAAGAGGAAGAGGAGGAGGAGGAGGAGGAAGAGCGGTACCTGCGGCGGCCGCAGTCTGGTCAGCGAGGGCCTCTTGCGACCAGTAATAGCCGCAGCAGCAGCAGTAGCAACCGCAGCGCCCCGTCGGGGACCAGGGACTGCGCGAGCAGCGGGCGTAGCTGCTCCCCATCTCGGGACGTCCCGGCCGAGCTTGGAGAAGGGGGTGCGCCTTTGGCCCTGGCTAAGCCGCCCTACTCGTACATCGCCCTCATCACCATGGCCATCCTGCAGAGCCCACACAAACGGCTCACTCTGAGCGGTATCTGCGCTTTCATCAGCGGCCGCTTTCCCTACTACCGCCGCAAGTTCCCTGCGTGGCAGAACAGCATCCGCCACAACCTGTCGCTCAACGACTGCTTCGTCAAGATCCCCCGGGAGCCAGGCCACCCCGGCAAGGGCAACTACTGGAGCCTGGACCCGGCCTCCCAGGACATGTTCGACAACGGCAGCTTCCTTCGCCGGAGAAAACGCTTCAAGCGCCCGGGCCCTGGCTCTCCGCTGTGTGCGCCCCTGCACTCCGCGGGGACCGCGGGACTACTGCTGTGCCCCGCTGCCGCCGCGCCGGTCCCAGTTCGGCTCCGCCCGGGCCCACTGCTGCAGCCACACCCGCTGCGCTACGTCGTGTTGCCGGCCCCTGCTCGTCCCTCGATGCCACCGAGAAAAGGGAGTGCAGCGCAGCCTCTGCCCGGTGCCGTGGGCCGGGAAGTTCAGGTACCAGCGCCCCGTCGTGGAGTCAAGGGAGCCTCGTTTAGTATCGACAGTATCATGCAGGAAACCCGGGGAGGAGGCACGGTGGGGGCCCCAATGGCTCCATGGAGTCACTGCCACCTGTGGCACGCTCCCGCCATGGCCGCCTCCCCGTGGCTGCAAGTGTCCGCGGTCGCCCGGACGCTATGGCAACAGCAGCCGGATGCTGCGATCGGATGCTTTCCCGGCAAGGGAGCTCTCCTCGGCCGGCCCTTGGCCACCGCGTCCCTGGGGTGCCCAACTGGGGCAAGCGGCACTGGGCTGCTTTCGCTGGCTGCTTCCACTGTCCAGGAGGCGAGCGAGCTCCCATTCTGAGCCACCTGCCGGCCGTGCCCCACCTTCCCCGCGATTGCTCCAGGATTACATAACGAAACCTGCAAGCACACTTAAGAGTCATCTAATCCAAATGCCCCCTATTTTACAGATTCGGAAACTGAGGTCCAAGTCCCTGACAACTTCGAGATGCACTTCCCTATTGGTTAGAGTTCTTGTTGAGCGTTTTAGCTTTGCAGCAAAGTACCTCGTCGTTTATAGATATTTCACTCCGTAAAATGTTTACAGACCTGATGCTTTTCTTGGGCAGGCTGGGTGTAGAGTCAAATGCACTGGATGTGACTTGACGTGGTCGGCTTTCCTCGTTTGGGTTTGGTTCCAGTGACCAAATATGGGGTGTCCCTTTTGCATTTTTCTAACCTGTTTCGAGAAAGCGTTGTGCTTTGGAATTGAAAGAAAAAGAAAAGAAAAGAAAAGAAAAGAAAAAAACACTTCCAAAAACGACTTCCACTGCACAGGGATTTCCTCTTCCAAGCCTTCTTTGAACCATGAGGCTATTTTTTGAAGTGTATATAATAGTCTTTGCTTCCTCCAGTCATCTGTAAATATAACGAATTTTAAAAATTTGGAGTATTTATTTCTTGTGAAAATATTTAAGGCATCATACATATACTGTGAGATAATAAACTTAGACTGAAGTAATTTAATAAAGTATTATTCTCTATTCTTTTCTATATTTCATTGCTTCTTGCCCTTATAATAAAAACCTTGTTCTTCCTCTTACAATATTCTATTCCAGGTTTTAAAAAAGCAACAAAAATTTAAAAAAATATATTCACTAACATATAGGTTAGACAATTCAGGTTACACTTTGAAAGTACCTATTCGTATATTACTATTTAAAATACCATGTGAGGTTTGGGTATTTATGAAAATACATTTTTTTAAGGAAATTTGAAAATATTTTTAAAGACCTTGATTTTTTTTTTCTTCAAGCTACACTCTGGGTTTACTTTGGATTTTGGAAGCCAGTATTTATTGAGAGAACAAGATCTAATGTTTTTGGTATTTAAAAAATTCTTAAAGTATGTGGAGTGGGTTAATTAATTAGTTTTGAAAATCAGCTCCCTTCTGCTGACAACTTTCTAAGAAAAAGTCTAGGGAAAGCCATTATATCATTTAAATTTGTTCTTGCCCTGGACACATTTCTAATTTAAAAAAAAATATGTATCTGGACCAGTTAGTCTTACCTTTCCCAAACCCAAATTACCTTCCTTTAAAAAGAAGTTTATCAAAAACGAATATATATGCTTATACCTACAGCTACTGTAATTAATTTCCTAATCATCTTTCTACAATTAAAATAGGTAACAGGTGTTTCTCTCTAGTTTAGTATTATTTAATCCTGAGACATTTGGAACCCTATTCTCATCTGAAGATACCCTGGCTCTAATTCTAAATTTCATCCCAATTCACTAGCAACTGTCTTCCTCTAAAAATTTCTGCAGCCTCATTAGTGCAAAATTCCTGCATTTTCTCTTATTACCTCTAACACATCAGACTTCAAATCCCCAAATTTCCCTTGTAAAAAAGAAGCAAATCTTTGGTTCCCTTATTAGTGAATGGAAAGCTGGAGGGAGTTTGTGAGATTTTTTTCCTACACTGTGCCATTTCATATAGGCGGCAAGGTAAAAGAACTTCATTTAAAAGAATGGATTATTAGTTTAAAAGGACAATGGGAAAAGTTTTCTAGAATAGTTCTGTCCTTTACACCAAGTAGCTATTGGCAAAACAGCAACCTACTTGCTCTGCACAGTCATTCTAATGTGATAAAATTGTTCTATATTATCTCTACCCTAAAAATTTTGCCCTCCAGTCGAAGGAAAAAAAATACCACCTTACAAGAAAAAACTAGCCTTTCTTAGCATCTTGAAATTAAGTGGACAATTATCAGTAGATGGTATTGTCCTGAAAAGGTCTTTCCAACACCAGAGGAAACAAACTACTTCTGTTTAGCAAATGAATTTCAATATTATATTTCACCTTTACAGGCTGGATCATATCTTCCCAATTCTTGCACTTCCCTCAGTTTGCAGACCAGTTTTGATAATTTTTTGCATTCCAAAATCATTAGGATTTACATAGCCAGGAAACAGCCAATTCTACTTTTTGCATACATACCTTTCCCTTTGCCCATTACCCTTTTAAATTACTATTCTTCTTTTGTCCATGAAAAAATTACTCTATTTAAACTTCATCGCTTCATTTTTCCCCCTTAAAAGTTGTATTGTGAAAGCAGCAAGGTAGCTTAATGGATTGAGAGCCAGGTCTGGAGATGGGAAGTCCTAGGTTCAAATATGACCTCTGAAACTTCTTAGCTGTGTGACCCTAGGCAAAAGAAATAGGTAGTATTGCTCCCTTAGAATTTGCAAAAGTGAGTTCACCTAGAGGATTCCTAAATTCTGGGACTTTTGAAATGTCTTGGACTTCATAAGGGAACCTAACACTCCTCTTCAAGATACTCTTATTCTGCAGGTCCAGATAAATGAAAGATTCAAGAATGAAGATCTCTGCTCCCCACAACCTCAGTCTTCTTAGTGCATACCACTCACAGCTCTTTCTTTGCCTATTTTTCTATACCCAACAATGTCAGTTGCATAAAAAAGTAAACGCTTTTACTGCCTTTCACATAGAAATTCCAAACTTAACAATGATCCTAATTAAGGAATTGATTCGTTATCCATTTCCAAACCACTGATGCCTTTGGCTTAATTTCTGTAGATTGTCCTCTAGAGAATGTTGTTGGGAAGGGAAGGTGTAACACATTCTCAGGAAACATTCTTTAGCTAGTGTGGTTTTTGAAACTTTTCTTTGCCCTAAGTTGCATTTTTGTCCTTCCTTCCTTCCTTCCTTCCTTCCTTCCTTCCTTCCTTCCTTCCTTCCTTCCTTCCTTCCTTCCTTCCTTCCTTCCTTCCTTCCTTCCTTCCTTCCTTCCTTCCTTCCTTCCTTCCTTCCTTCCTTCCTTCCTTCCTTCCTCCCTCCCTCCCTCCCTCCCTCCCTTCCTCCCTTCCTTCCTTCCTTCCTTCCTTCCTCCCTCCCTCCCTCCCTCCCTCCTTCCTTCCTTCCTTCCTTCCTTCCTTCCTTCCTTCCTCCCTCCCTCCCTCCCTCCCTCCTCCCTCCCTTCCTCCCTTCCCTCCCTTCCCTCCCTCCCTCCCTCCTTCCTTCCTTCCTTCCTTCCTTCCTTCCTTCCTTCCTTCCTCCCTTCCTTCCTTCCTCCCTTCCCTCCCTTCCTCCCTTCCCTCCCTCCCTCTTTCCTTCCTTCCTTCCTTCCTTCCTTCCTTCCTTCCTTCCTTCCTTCCTTCCTTCCTCCCTCCCTCCCTCCCTCCCTCCCTCCCTCCCTCCCTCCTTCCTTCCTTCCTTCCTTCCTTCCTTCCTTCCTTCCTTCCTTCCTTCCTTCCTTCCTTCCTTCCTTCCTTCCTTCCTTCCTTCCATCTTGGAATCAATACTATGTATTGGTGATGAAGGGAAACATTGCTGAGAGGGGAACTAGGCTTGTTTGGCTAAATCATAGACTGTCAGAAGAAGGGGTGGGCATGCAGTAATATATAATAGAGCTAGAATTTACTTTTTATCCCAGAGGCAACAGGGAGTCATTGGAACTTATTTAGCAAGGTAGAACCCCCACTGAGAGCAGGGACCCAGTCTTGTCCCAAGTTTTAAAACAGGCAAACAATAACAATTTCCCATTGCCACCGAAATATCCAGATCGGGTTCAGATACTATAGAGTGACTAGAAATCAGTATCAGGCAAGAGAAAAGCATCTCCTTGTGAACCTCCCTCCTATTCTCCCTCCTCCTACACAATCAGAATCTCAAGTTTAGGAGACCAGGTTTGCAGGGAGCTCTAGTCTGTTATATCCTTCTCTTTCTTTCTCTCTCCAAGTTCTCCCACTCTGTTACCTCAGAGATCCTTTTTGATGCACTGAAAATCATAGCTCAAATGTGGGAATGCTTAACTGCCCTTTGGACGTGTTCTTTCCCTTTTCTGAAACAATTCTGGAAAGGAGAGGAAGGGAGGAGAAAGGGGAAAGAAGGAATTCTTTAGATGGCAAAGTAAAATTATCTTCTTCCCTCAGGGGAAGGGAGGACAGGGGAGGAGAAAAAAGAGGGGAGGAGAGGAACCTAGTTTAGATGGTAAAGTAAAATTAAACTGTATCATCCCTTCAGCTGCCCAGCTCTGGGAGGTCCCTGTGAGTAAAAGAGTACCAGAGAATAAGAGTGAAGAGTTATCTTCATTGTCCATCTAGCCCTCTTTGGCAAACTTTTTCTGAGTTTGTGTGCCCAGAGGGCAAATTTAAATTGTCTCTGAGTCCCCACATTATTGGTGAGATCTGAGGAAGGAAGGGCTTGCTTTGGGCTGCTGGACTGAGGTGGAAGATTGACATCTTCCACCAAGGATGATCTGGGCCAACCTATTATAATCCATTCCCAGACAAGAATCCTATCCACAATACCGGGGTCAAGTAGATATCCAGCCTTTTCTCAAAAGACCTTCACTCCCTTTTCTGATTTTATATATATATATATATATATATATATATATATATATATATATATATTTATTATATATATATTATATATATATTTATTCATTTATTTATTTATGAGTATGAATGTATACACACAAAAACATATGTATATGTACATACATATACATAATGTAATATATATAAATAAAATTTTCCCTCTTTGCCATCAGAGAACTCAGGTTTGTCCCAGGTAGCTGAGGGATTAACTAGATTCTATAAGGAATGTTCACAGTGTTCTCCAGTTTCTAATCTTAGCTCTATCTCTGGCTAGTTAGCTGAATTGCACCTATCTAGCTGTCTGTTAATAGTGACAGAGAAGGAACACTGGATTTGAAGAATTCAGTCTGTTGCTCGTTTCTGCCTCTGAAATATTAGACAAACCACAACCTCTCTGGGACTATAAAATCTATAAAATGAGGGAGTTGGACTAAGTGATCTTGGGCAAGTCATTTTGATTTTCTTGGACATCAATTTCCTCATCCTCAGAAAAGAGGAGATAATATTAGGGAAGAAATAATAGAGGTTATTTATATTAAGAAATAAGAGAATAAGAGGAAGGATAAGGGAAGGATCCTTAGAATTGTAAATTGATGAACAACCAGGAATATAAAGGGATTTAGAATTAAGAAAAATAAGGGAAGGATTGTAGAAGGGTTAGAGTCTAGGGAAGTAGTGGTTGGAAGAAAATTAGAAAATTGAGGAACAATGAAACAAACTAAGAAGAAAATTTTAAATTTTTTTCAAAGAGGAGATTGATCTCCAAGGCTCCTTCCAGCCTTATAATTTTATAAGTTCTAGACCCTTCTGGTTACTGAGGCTTGGGGACAAGTCACCTTTGTAAGAGACTTTGTACCTTCTTAATTAATTTGGGTGTCCCCAGCCCATCCTTGGTTCCTCAAGGGCAGAGACAATGCACTTTTTCATCTTTGTATTTCTAGTGCCTAGTGCAGTGCTTGTCTTATAGAAGGAACTTCTTGCTTTTTTTTTTTTTTTGGTAGAACTGAAAAGCAATGTGATGTAATGGTTAGAGATGTCCTGAGACTGGAAGACTCGTTCTAATCTAATTGATGATACCCAGGTGGAAGTCGGATCCTTGGCCTGTTTCTTGGTATCTCAGTGTTCCAGTCACTACATTACTGTAAATAACAAGAATTTCCCATCTATACTGATAGAGGGAGTTCTCCATAGCTAGTTGAAATCACTAAATCAAACAAAAGACAAGTAAATAAACAAAAACCCGAAGACCAAAAACAAAGAATTGAAGCTGGTTGAATTGAATTCCTCTGTATGTCAGATCCAGAAGAGAAAGAAGACTTCCTACTTTGAGGAGGAGGATTAGAGCAGGAAAAGATTTAGCAACTGTATCTTTTTGAGTGGAGAGAGTAGTTCCCTTTTAAGCTTACTTCTGCTGTAATCGATATATTCTGGTCAGTGGACCCTTCACAAATATAGCCTTGCTGGTGGTTTTCTTTTCTCACTTCAATTTCACTTCAAGGGAAAATGTAAAGGGATCATGGGACATTTTCTCATGTTCCCAGAGATTATGTCTTGTTCTCTGTTCAGGTTTCAGATAAGTGGGACCCAGAGTGCATCAACTGGATTCTGCCTTCAAAGTGATCCTAGTTTAGGATTTTCAGAGAAAAACCTGGTAGACTGATTTTCTGACTGATTCACAAATGACTCCTTTCTCCACCTCTCCCTGCCTCTACCCTTTATCTTTACTTTGCTTTCTCCTTGAGCTTTCTCTGTCTCTGCTGTCTGTCTATCTCTCTGTCTCTTGATAATCTCTTTCTGATATCACTCTCTCCCTGATCTCTCTGATTCCCTGATATCTTTCTCTCCCTAATCTCTTTCCCTCCCTCCCTCCTAGATTCCTTGATCATTCTCTCTTCCTTTCTCCAGGTCTTGGTCTCTTTCTGTGTCTGACTCTGGGTCTCTTTCTCCCTCTTTTACACACACACAATTGCTGCTGCTGCTGCTACTACTACTACTACTACTACTACTACTACTAGGAACCTGGTTAAAACAAACAAAAAACAGCTACTTGGCCTGAGGGTTCCTTTTAAATAGCTGAATATCCTAGTGGAAACTGACTTTCTTGTAACTGGAGCTTCAGAGAGATCACTTTGGGGGAATCCATGGAAGTCATTCATTCAGAGGTATTAAGAGGACTTCTAGTAACCTGGATAGGTTAGGTTAGAGCTTTTGTCCAAGGTCACACATGTAAGTGTCAAGGGCCAAGATTAGAAGCTAGATTCAATGACTCCAGATGTTTTAATATAATGGGAAGGTAATGTATTTAAACTAATATAAGGATAGAGTTATAAAATGTTTGCCTAATATTCTTGCTCCCTAAATATATCATTTTTTGCTTTGAAGGCTACTACACAAAAATTAAACTTTCTGAGTTTGTTCACCAGGTAAGAATAAATAGAAAGAACAACCCTTTCACATTAGTTGCAACTGAAATTGTTTTTTTTTAAAAAACACTTACCTTCTTAGAATTGATATTAAGTATTGGTTTCAAGGCGGAAGAGTGGTAAAGGGCTAGACAATGGGGGTTAAGTGACTTGCCCAGGGTCACTCATCTAGGAAGTCAGAGGTCATATTTGAAGCCAAGACCTCCCTTCTCCAAACCTGAATTCTATTATGTCATTATTTCCCCCTACATTTATTTAACCACTTATCCACTTAGTATTTTCAACTCAACTATTATCAAACAATCAATCAGTAAGTAAAGGTATTAAGCACCTACCAAGCACCAGACACTGTCATAGATGTATGTGGAATTTAAAAAAAGGGAAGAAATAATCCACACTCACAAGAAGTTTATAATCTAATAGGGCAAATATATACATATCTAAATAAATATATTTGTTGTTCAGCCATTTCAGTTATATCTGATTTTTCCTGATCCCATTTGAGATTTTCTTGGCAGAGATACTAGAGTGGTTTGCCATTTCTTTCTCGAGTTCATTTTTTTTTTAGATGAGGAAACTAAGGAAAACAAGGTTAGTGAATTGCCCAGAGTCACACAGCTAGTATGTGTCTGAGGTCAGATTTGAACTCAGGAAGATCAATCTTCCTGACTCCAGGTCTGGCACTCTATACACGGTGCCACCTAGCTGCCCAAATACATACTAATAAATAAATAAAGACTATGTATAAAGTTAATGAATTTAGAACTATACAAAGGAGTTAAATATAAAGTCATTTCATAGGAAGGTCACACTGCATTTGAGGAAGGAGTCAGGAAAAGATTTCTACAGAAGGTGATGATGGAGTAGCATCTTCTTGACTTCACTGTCACATGGTGCTTTCCATCCAAATAATTCTATGACATATTTGTGTGGGGTGGCTTTATCGTTAGTCCCTTAATATGGGTTGAGTGATTCCATCTGATGAAAACTCTGCCAGCACAGAGAAGGAGGGTTTGGAAGGGAATCCTCTAGTTTCTGGATAGTGTCAGGGTAGTGTGGTACCCGCCTGCCTCCATAGAGTCTTTTCTGATGCCCTGCCCCAGCTAATAATGCCTATCCTTCTAAATAGTCTTCTATTTATAGAAGCTTAGGACCATAAGTCCAGAGTTGGAAGGGACTTCAGAGTCCATCTAGTCCCATCCCTTCATTTTACAGATGAGGAAACTGAGACTCAAGAAGATTAAGTAACTTGTTCACCTTCACAGAGGAAGTATGTTTCAGATGTAGAATCAACCTTTATTCTCCTGCATATTCTGGATACTGTTTTTAATCAAACCTCATTTATATTGAAACAAAGGTGTTTTATAAGAGGGCAAACAAAAGAATTCAAAGCAGTATCATTCAGGGTTGTCATGTCATCCGAGGGACACTAGGTGTTCAATCTTGATCTTGTAGGCCAATCAACTCCCCAAAGAATTCATTCAGAGATCAGGATGTCTCCATCTTTCCCCTACTCCTACTTGCCCTCTAGGATTAGAATGAATGCCAAATCCAAGCTCTGCCACTTACCACGTTTGTGACCTTGGGCAAGTCATTTATTGTCCTTGGGTTTATTCCCTTACCTGTAATACCTATAAGAACTAAATGGCCTTCAAGGTGTCTTCTATCTCTAAAACTATGAAGCTCTATGAGAAACAAATTCTTTTAGATATTTTTTTGGAGGGGGAAGGGAGGAAAGTTTGAACCCTTGCTTGAGAAGCTCAGCTTAAGGACATTCCTTTGGTCCAAATTCAACTCTTACTCCACACTTAGTCTCCTGATTTACCTTGCCTTGGGCATTTAGTTCTGCATTTCTGGGTGAAAAACTTCTCATAGAAAAATCCAAGTTTGCATAAAAATAAAAGTGATTGACAGAAATAAGAAGCAGTTGCCCAGCTTTTCTTCAATAACTACCCTTCCACAGAGGTTCAAAGAAATGGTAAAATATTCCACCATCCAAAAAGAACCAAGAGTGAAGAAGAGGGAGGGGGAAAGGGCTAGAGCCCTGGAGGTCCAACCTTTAATTAACAAGAACAATTATACAAAATACGTTTTTCCCTTCTCCTCCCAGGCTGCTCCTCTGCCTTGGAGGCAGTTACTTAGTACTGAAGGTAAAGATTTTAGAAGTTTTTTTAAAAAGGAATATTACTTTGGCAGTTGAATGGGGGATGGGCTTAAATAAGGAAAGATTGGACAATTAGGCTATTGAAGTAGTGTAAACACAAGGGAATAGGGCTCTACTGGGGTGGCAGTTGGGCAACTAGGTGGCGCAGTGTATAGATTACCAGGTCTGGAATCCCGAGTTCAAATTCAGCCTCAAACATTTACTAGCTATGTAACCCTGGACAAGTCACATTCCCATTTGGCTCTATAAAATGAGCTGGAGAAGGAAATAGCAAATCACTTCAGAAATCTTTGCTAAAGAAAACTCTAAGTGGGGTCAGGAAGAGTCCAACAGGATTAAAGAACAATAAGAAAAAAACAACTGGGTGGCCACTGTGAGGCTGAAGAGGAGAGGTATAATAGTAAAATTATGAACAACAAGGAAACAGCCAGTAGATAGAAGAGATTGAAGATTAGTAAAGTGAGGATAAAAGAAGGAGCAATTGGTGGAAGAAGGAATAAAATGAGATCAAGGGTGCATACAGAATTTTCCTTGCCAAGAAGGGCCACTTCCTTGTATGAAACTTGTGTGAAGGACATAGAGGGGAAAGATATCTGAATATTGTGAGATGATGAAGGGAGGAGAGCTCTTAAATAGCCTTAATTGTTTCTGTGGAATATGAAAGGTAAAGGGTGCTTCCAGAGGCTTGAGAAGAAATGAGAAGGTTTGGAATAACTGCTATGCTGAATGGGATTGTGAATCAGCTAAGGAGGTGTAAAAAGATTGCCTTGCTGCAGTGAGGGTCCAGTTGAGATTATTTAGTATAAATTGTAGTGAACCCAGTCTGCATTCTTCTGTGATTTTCTCCAGCTTTTTTTCAATAGTATGTGGATAGAAGCAAAGGCAGCAGATGGTGGGAGTAAACTGTGATTGGGGCTTTATAAGACATGACTGATGAAAAGATAAAGGGGCAAAGGACAAGTGTAGGAGGAAAATTTTACTTGTATTCTATGGTTTTCAGACAATTACTGAGATAAGTTCAAGAGGCTCATTCCAATCATTCTTTCCTGGCTAGAATTAAAATAACTGGGCTTCTGTAAACAAGTAGAATACTGTCTTACTCATTTATAATCAGACTTTTAAATGACTACATCACAAAGTTTATCAAAATGCATTGCTTCAGTTGCATTAACATTTTTAATTAAAGCCAAAAGGCTTTTTTGGTGCTGTTCATCATTAAAGTAAAACTAAAATATCACTTATCTCAATTTCAACTTTCTACAATCTCTTTTTTTGTCTATTTTACAATACACCTATTAATATACGTATATAATTTGTAAATCTATATATTTTACATATTGGAAGTTGGTCTTTGAAATATTTTTTGTTGATAGGGTTATTCAATCACAGGATTACAGATTTAGAGCTAAGAGACATTTTAGAAACAACAGAGTCCAACTCCCCATATTTTATAGGTGACAAGTCCATCCATAAGACCACATTTTTGTTGTTGTTCAGTTGTGTCCAACTCTTCGTGACCCATTTGAGGTTTTCTTTGGAAAGATACTGGAGTGGTTTGCCATTTTCTTCTCTAGATGAGGAAATTGAGGCAAATAAAATTAGTGACTTAATCAGAGTCATACAGCTAGTAAGGGTTTGAGGGCAGATTTGAACTCAAGTCTTCTTGTCTCCAAAAGCAGTAGTCTATCCACTGAGCCAACTGGACACGCCATATTGTCAGGGAGTAATGAGTAATAAAGCAAGAAAACCATTTCAGGTAAACAAATTATTCTCCTTGACATTTTATTAGTGTAGGGAACTCCTGCTGGAAAGGAAAATTCTGCCAAAACAGATCACCAGTTGTCATTTTGCAACTTATAGTCTTAGAATGCTTGGGTCACTCAAGATTAAATGATTTGCCCAGGATCATAGAACCATTATTTGTTCAAGGCTGAATTTGAACCTAGGTCTTTTGGACTCGCCAGCCAACTATCTCCATTATGACACACTGTCTCTCCATTGTCAATACAAAGATAAATCTATTCCTAATCTATACATTTCTTAAGTTATTTTGTTTATCAACATTTCTTACATGTTGACAGATGAATGTGTCTAAAAATAGATATTCAACTCTGACAGAGAATTTAATAATCTACGTGGTAAGATTTGAGGGAATTCACAAATTATCTAAAATTTTGGTGCCCAGACAGCCTGTCAAGTTTTCTAAAATTGCCAGTTAGGATCATGTCTTTGGGTTAAAACTGCCTATAGATGACCATTATATAAACGTGTTACTCATGATCTAAGGCTTCTCTGAAGGATTTTGTATTTATTTTATTTTATTTTATCTTTGTTATTATACTAAACACACGTCCACATTGGTCATTGTTGTAAGAGAACATGCACACAAAACTAAAACCCCCAAACAAAACCACACATACACTGATGTGAAAGATAGTCTGTTTTGATCCACAACCATCCAACTCCAACAGTTTTTTTTCTGGAGGTGCAAAGCATTCTTTCAGGATTGTCCCAGATCACTGTATTGCTCAGACTAGCCAAGTTTTCACAGTCGATCATTATAAAATATTGGTGTCATTGGGTACAATGGTCTAAAGGATTCTGTCTTAAATTTTTTAAATTAAAAATGTTTTAATTGTATTTATTCCTGATTGCATAGAAACAATTTTTAACATTTGTTTTCTGACATTTTGCAATCCCAATTCTTTCCCTTACTTTCTCCCCTTCCCTCTTCCTGAAATGGCAAGTAATTCGGCATAAGTTAGTTATGCATGTACTATCATGCAATATGTATTTTCATATTTGTCATGTTAAAAGAAGACACATATTGCACATTCAAGAAAAAACTCATGAAGGAAAGCAAAAAATAGAATGCTTCATTCTGCTTTTAGACTCCTTTGGTTCCTTCTATAGCAGTGGAAAATCGCCTTTTTCATTGTGTCTTTTGAAGTTGTCTTGGATCCTTGCATTGTTAATAATGAACTCAGGTCTTTCACAGTTGATTATCGCACAATTATTAATGTTGCTGGGTTCAATGTTCTCTTGGTTCTACTTAGTTCACTTTGCATCAGTTCATATAAGCCTTTTCAAGGTTTTCTGAAACTGTCCTGTCCATGTGTTCTTCTGGCACAGTAGTATTCCATTATAATCACATACCACAACTTGTTCAGCCATTCTCCAACTCAAGGGCATCTCTTTAGTTTCCCGTTCTTTGCCACCACAAAGAGAACTGCTATAAATATTTTTGTACAAGTAAGACCTTTACTTCTATCTTTGGTCTCTTTGGAATACAGAACTAGTAGTGATATTGGGGATCAAAGGGTATGCACAGTTTTATGGTCTTTTGTGTGTGGTTCCAAATTTGTCTCCATGATGGCCATATTGGTTCACAGCTCCGTCAATAGTGTATGTGTTCCAGCTTTCCTACATCCCTTCCAACCTGAATCATTTTCTTTTTTCTCCAAGAGATTCTTAAACTATCCATGAAGACGTATCCCTAGCACTGGAAATATCCATTTTTTTTAGATTGCTGGAGTCTTACCAATGTTCAGAAAAAGAAATAGAAAGACAGAAGAAAGTATTCAGGATCTGGGAGGTCAAGGAACTCCAGTTTCAGGCTTGGTTGCTACATGTACTATGTACTTTTCTTTCAAGTCACCATTTTCTGTGATGGTAGAGGAAGAAAATGGAGAACCCCTCCCCTACCTGGCTTCATTCCAACCTTTATTGGTTGGAATTCTGAAAGAGAGAAAGCGTGCCAAAGAGAAGAAGTAAAAAAGAGTGGATCCAATTTACATCTTATTCTTATAGACCACATAAAGGACAATTCCTTTTGGGCCTCCATCAACCACCAATTGTCAGAAGGCATCTTCAGTCACTGATCAGAAGAGTCCATTCTATGTTCTCTGTAAGGGGATAAGGTGCACATTCCCTTCCCTCAGAGGTGTCATTTCAAAGGTCTATGGGCTGGAATCTCATCAAGCTAATTGGGAGAAATTAATGAAATTGATGATGGAATCAGTTACCCCTTCCACAAAAGCAACCGTCTTACCTGGGAGGGATAAGCACTAACTGTATATCAGGTGCTGTGCTAAGTGTGTAGTAATTCCTTAAGGGCAGGAATTATTTTTTATTTTCTTTGTGATCTCAGTTTGGCACAGTACATGTGACACATGTCTGCCCAAGCTTTCAGATACGCTCATTCTCATTGCTTCTCTTCTCAAATCTTTCCTTGTTCCACTCTCCTCTATCAGATTCACTCTTCCTAATCCTTCTACGTTATTGCTTTCATCCCCATCACTAACATTTATGTACCATGTGCCGGGCTCTGTACTAAGCACTTTACAAATATTATTCCTCAGATCTGAGCTCAGCCACTTCCTAGCTGTGTGACCTTGGGTTACCACTATTCTGCCTTGGAACCAATACATAATATTGATTACAAGACAGAAACTAAGGGTTTAAAAATATATATATCATAGTTGTACTAATTTTTCAGGAATCAATGAGGGGGAAAACCCCTCACATTCCAAGTAGCATCACTTAGATTAAAACAAAAAAAAGACATATTTTTCATCCCGTAGGTTTGTTATGATGATTAATCATATTAATTAACTACAATTATGCTACTTTAAAACTAGAAGTATCTTTAGAGATCATCTAGTTCAGACCAAGGGGAGTCAGGTGGCACAATGACTCATCTTCCTGAATTCAAATCTAGCCTTGGACACTAGCTCTGTTACCCTGGGCAAGTCACTTAACCCTGTTGGCCTCAGTTTTCTCATCTATAAAATGAGCTAGAGAAGTAAATGGCAAACCACTCCATAATCTCTGCCAAGAAAATCTCAAATGGGGTCATGCAGAATCAGACACTGAATCATGTCTAATTCAGCCTCTCTATATTTTAGATGAGGAAAAAAGTTCCAAAAAATTCAGATGATTGACCCAAGGTTGTGCAACAAGTAAAAGGCAGAGCCAGGACTAGAAATCAGGTTGCTTCTCATTCTCCTATACAATAATGCTCATTTCTTTGGGGGGAAAGAGGAATAATTATATCATGTACAAATAGAACTCTAGATTCCTAAAGAATAATGAGTTAAAAATAGAAATGTTATACCCATCTTATTTTTTAAACTTCAAGAAGGCAAATCAACAACTCCTCTCTCTGCTTGTGGTTTGGGGTGCTTATCCCTATGAATCAGAATTAAGTTGTATAGCGACTGGCACAGATACCTCCTTGAGTGTTCTTTGAGGCTGAGTGAAATTCTCTTTGTGACAAGTAGGAGACAAGCTGATCTGCTGAAATCAATTAGCATGAATCCTGGAAAGTTTTAGGTCTTTTGTATGAATTTACTATTTATTCTTCCTTCCTTCCTTCCTTCCTTCCTTCCTTCCTTCCTTCCTTCCTTCCTTCCTTCCTTCCTTCCTTCCTTCCTTCCTTCCTTCCTTCCTTCCTTCCTTCCTTCCTTCCTTCCTTCCTTCCTTCCTTCCTCCCTCCCTCCCTCCCTCCCTCCCTTCCTTCCTCCCTTCTTTCCTTCCTTCCTTCCTTCCTCCCTTCTTTCCTTCCTCCCTTCTTTCCTTCCTTCCTTCCTTCCTCCCTTCCTTCCTCCCTTCTTTCCTTCCTCCCTTCTTTCCTTCCTCCCTTCCTCCCTTCCTTCCTCCCTTCCTCCCTTCCTCCCTTCCTCCCTCCCTTCCTTCCTTCCTTCCTCCCTCCCTCCCTTCCTTCCTTCCTTCCTTCCTTCCTTCCTTCCTTCCTTCCTTCCTTCCTTCCTTCCTTCCTTCCTTCCTTCCTTCCTTCCTTCCTCCTTCCTCTTCTTCTTTCTTTCTTTCTTTCTTTCTTTCTTTCTTTCTTTCTTTCTTTCTTTCTTTCTTTCTTTCTTTCTTTCTTTCTTTCTTTCTTTCTTTCTTTCTTTCTTTCTTTCTTTCTTTCTTTCTTTCTTTCTTTCTTTCTCTCTTTCTCTCTTTCTCTCTTTCTCTCTTTCTCTCTTTCTCTCTTTCTCTCTCTCTCTCTCTCTCTCTCTCTCTCTCTCTCTCTCTCTCTCTCTCTCTCTCTCTCTTTTATGGGCTAGGAAATGAGGATTAAGTGACTTTCCCAGGGTCACAGAGCTAGGAAGTGTCTGAGGCCATATTTAATTCAAGTGCTGTGCTGTTTTTTAAGGCCAGCAATATTTAATCTCCATTTAACTCAGCTTTCTTGGTCTGTGGAGACTGAGTTTTTGGGTTTAACCTTTGTACCTCCCAGTGCTAGGGATGTTCTAGAAGCTTGAGTCTTACCCAGTCTTGCACAAATTAGGTGTCATTTAATTTTTACTCTTCAAAAATAAATATAAAATAAATCACAAAGTCTAAGAAACTGTCACACAAGTTTTATGTTTTCTGATTTTTTACAGATCTTCTGTATCTCTCGTGTATAATATTGTGATTATTAAGAAACATTATTCCATATCTTTGAATTTGTGTTGATGGATGCAAGTCCAAAAGAGATCTCTGTTTACTTTTTCTTTTACATATGGAAATTATAGGTCTTTAACAAAGTATTATCACGTGAGCCAAATTCTCCTCTTATGAGGTTTGGCAGGAGTTGGTCCCTTGGGAGAAAATCTGATTCAGGATTTATTAGTGTTATACACATCTGTAAAAGTAACTTAGGTAGTTATGCTCAGGAAACTTGCTCAATAAAAGAAACTTAAAAAAATAATTTTGAAGAGTATTTTGCTTTTGCTTGATAAACTTTAGGGAAACAAAGTTCAATTAAGAGATATATTTTTTCTTCTATTTTTCAATTCTACCTCACACCTACATTTTCTTAGTTAAGAGAAAAAAAATTGGTTTCTCTTGCAACCTATTTCTGTGAAATGTCTCTTATTCCCTTCCTCCTTTACCCCACCCTTTCTTTCTCTCTGTCTCTCTTTTTCTGTGTTTTCCTTATGAGAAAGAGAAGCAAAGTAATAAAATTATGGCAATGTACCAGGCTTTACTCTAAGATAAATACACCTGTGATATTAAAGTAGATGGCCAAAAACATGAGGTAATTAGTTATAGTACTACATGAAATTTAAATGTTTCTAGTATATCAGAGTTAGCCACAAAGGCTTTAGTTAGACCTGAGAGAGACCTTGGGTAGTCCTCTCATCCAGAGATTCTGAACTCATTTTGTGCCATGAACCCCCATGGCTCTCTGGTGAAATGTATTTACATTTTCTTGGAATGATGCTTTTAAATTCATAAAACAAAATATATAGGATAATGAGGAAAATGAATTCTATTAAAATAGTTATAAAGATATTGAAGGATAAGTTCACAGATCCCAGGTTAAAAATCTTATTCTAGTTGAACTCATTCATTAATTTTTTATTATGAATTTGATCATCAAGAAATACAAACATTTCAATATATAAAGAAGAGAAAAGCATATTGTATAAAAATGATTACACTGTATTATGTATAGTTTTTTAAAAAGCACTCTGTATGCTGTTTAAAAAAGTAGTAACAAAATTATCTCTGTGTTCCTTTCTATACTTTTTTCTTCTGGGCATTTATAAAAATGTTTTATTAACATTCTTTTTTTTCATGCTTATTCTCTCCTTCCCTCAAGGAGAAGCCCTACTTTATAACAAATATATACAATTGAACTGATGAAACCATTCTGGAGAGCAATATGGCACCATGCCCAAAGGGCCATAAAACCATGTATATCCTTTGACTTAGCAATACCTCCAATGGATTTATATCTCAAAGAGATCAAAGATAGGAGAAAAGAACCTGCTTGTAGAAAAATATTTTTAGTAGCTCTTTTGTAGTGGCAAAGAATTTGGAGTTGAGGGGATAAATATCAGTTGGGGAATGGCTGAATGAGCTGTGGTTTATGATTGTAATGGAAAACTGCTATATCATAAGAAACGATAAACAGGATAAGTTCAGAAAAACTTGGAAAGACTTATATGAGCTGATGCAGAGTAAAGTGAGCTGCACAAGGAGAATAGTACACAGTAACCAAAATTTTGTATGATGATCGACTGTGAAGTATGAAACTATTATCAGCAAAACAAGGTTCCAAGATAACTCCAAGGGACTCAGAATGAAAAAATGCTGTCCACAGCCAAAGAAGGAATTATTGGGGTCTGATGAAGATCAAAGCACTCCATCTTTCACTTTATTTTCTTCATGAGAATTTTTTTATTGCAAATGTGATATATCTTTAGTCATGACATGGGGAATATGGAAATATGCATTGCATGAAAGCACTGACATAACTTCTATTAGACTCAAGGAGGGCGAGAGAGGGGAGAGAATCTGAATCACAAAATGGCAGAAAACAACTGTCAAAAATTGGTTCTACCTATAATTGAAAAAATATATAATTAAAAAAATTAAAAACAAAAAACCAAATATGTACAGTTTAGCAAAACTAATCAACACATTAAATATGGCCTAAAATTTTTCACACACAGCCCAAGAGATTTGGGAAACTTAAGATCATAACAATAACTTACATTTATATTGTACATTAAAGCCAGTATAGCCTAGTGAATCAAGAGCTGGCTTCAGAACCACAAGATGTGGATTTAAGTCTCACCTCTGACACATACTGGCTCCAACATAGTTTTCAGATGGGGAAACGGAGGTTCAGCAAGAGCATCAACCTTGGTTACATGTCATAGGAGAGTTAGGACTGGAACCCAGATCTTTTGTCTCCAAAGCTAATGATTTTGTTCCCATACTATACCTATCTCCCAAGTGTACTTGATATGATAAATGAGCCTAGAGCTTAGGTTAGGTATGTTGGCACATTCAGGTCTTGGCAAGGCTACTCATCGAAATAGCCTAACGGGAGAGAAAATTGAGGCTTTTCTAGACTTGATTTGGCTCTGTGTGTGTGTGTGTGTGTGTGTGTGTGTGTGTGTGTGTGTGTGAAAGATACAAATTAAATCTTTCGATTATTAAAGGTTTCTTTTGGTGAGTTCCTTGTAGTTTCCATAATCAAAAATAGAAAAAAAATACACAAACATTGCAGTGCTTAATGTTGATACCAATGCATAGGTCAAGTTATGATATATGCTAAGGATGAAATGAATTAAAATAATAATAACTAGTCTTTACACAGTGCTTTATGGTTTGCAAAGAACTTTACAAAGGTTATCTCATTTGATCCTCAAAACAATCCAGTGAGGTAGGTGCTATAATTATTCCCATTTTACAGATGAGGAAATTGAGGGTGAGAGAGAGAGTGACTTGTCCAGAGTCACCCAACTAGCAAGGGACTGGAGAAAAATTTAAACTCACACCTTCTGTCATTGTTCCTAAAAGATGAAAATGTGCCATTTTAGCTAAGTGCCTTGGACCTGAAGCAGATTCCATTTATCCAATCCCAGGGCTCTTTTAAAAATGAGGTTATTGGGACTTAGACTTTATTATGTATCTGTCTCTGTGGTGCCATTATAAAGGAACTATATTTGGAGTCATTGGCTCTTAGTTCAAATCCTGCCTCTGCTACTCACTATCTGCAACATAATGGATAACTCACCCTAAGATCCCATCTAAGTTTCTTCAACAGTAACATGAGAGAGTTGGACTGGATGCTTTCTAAGGTCTCTTCCAGCTCTAAATCTACAGAATTCTCTTTATTTATGGTCTTTGCAGCTCATTGGCACAGTGAGTAGAAGGCATGAAGTCAAGAGGACCTGTGTTTAAATCCAGCCTCAGACACTTACTTACTATGTGACCCTTGGCAAGTCACTTCACCCAGTTTGTCTGAGTTTCCTCATCTGATGGTCAACTCAGGTAAAATGTTTTGCTTGGACCTTTCAGAGTCTTTAAGCCTTTACCTGAAGTCTTTCTAGCTTTGTATGCCAATGGCATAACCTTTGAGAATTTGGATGCTTCCATACCACAGTGAGGCTTTGGAGGAAGTATGACTTAGGCTGGCACTAGAGAAAAAGTGCCAGACTGAAGAATATGTGAAATTGATCACCTCGATGGAGGAGGGGCCCCAGGAGTGGATCCTGAGGAGAGAAGACTCTGGTGAGGAGAGCAGTGAGGGTCTCTTGGTCTTGAGAAGCCGAAGAGAGAAGGTGGGAAAAAGACTTTCTCCTGAGGGTTACCCACTTTTCCTGCTGGTGACTGGAAATCTTCCCCCCCCCCCAACATTTCCCAATTGAAGGGACTTTCTGAAGAGAAACCTGAGCAGACTTTACCTCAGCTCCTATTGCCCAGGGGTGAGTCAACCTGACTTTCTCTCAGGGGGCTCAGGCTGCCAAGGCCTGAGTTCCTCTCAAACTCAGGGAAAGGGATTAGGTAGAGACCGGGACCCCTTCTCCCCACTTTCCTTTTCCCATTCTTCCCTACCAGTTATTTCCTTTTGTATTACCTGACTGAGTTGACATTAAAAGTTATCTGTTCCCCAAGATGAGTGTGAGTAAACAGATCAAGGGGAGAGACCCTTTGGTCTCGAGTAGTGGAGGGGGGACAAGAGGGACAAGAGCAAATTGGGGAGAGCAGCTTTAGCTAAGGAGGGAGGGCAGAAGGGGGAAATTTTTCAACCCCCCTCTCCTCTCTCTGAGCCAACCCTAAACATCTGCTAGCTCCCCTGAACCCCACTTTGTTGAAGGGGGGTCTCCTCTCTTTCCCCCTCTCTATACAGAAAATCCAAACCTCCCTTGGGGTACAGAACTTCCCTCCTTTTATCTTTTTTTTTTAATACAGAAGATATTACTGGGGCATCTATTGACCCTGGGGAAATCCCTTAAACCTGTTTGCCTCCGTTTCTTCATCTGTCAAGTGGGGTGGAGAAGAAAATGGCAAGCCATTTCAGTATCTTTGCCAAGAAAACCCCAAATGGGGTCACGAAGAATTAGACATGACTAAAACATGCAAACAACAATGGCAACCTGCTGCAGGCTTAGCACTATCCATCCTGCCACCTGGCTGCCCCAGTGGAGAGGAAGGGAAGACTAAGAATGCTAAGAAAAGACCATAAGGAATAAGGTCATTGTTATGCTAGAAGAGTTGCTAGTTCATAAGGATAGAGATCACCCATCTCCACCTGGAATGTTACACTTACTATAACTATGAGTTCATTAGTGTCAGAGCTAGAACTCAGACCTGATTTTCAGACCTATGTTCTTTCTACTGGACCATACCATCTCTTGAAATGGTTTTATTTTCAGGATTCCTTGGGGAAATCTTTTTCTATTTAGTTGCAAAATGCAAAAATGGCTTTGAAGTTTGAAAACACCTAACTTTGCCCAGCTAACGAACATTTTAGACAGCTAGACTAGTTCCTGATGTGTCAAGTTCCAGGGAACCCCAGAGAATGACCTGCAGAGTTGATTTCCAATGAATGCTCGTTTATCTGAACTCTCTTTGGATTTCCTCCTGCCCTTTTTGAGCATGATTTTAAAGTGTGGCTAGTAATTGATTCATTACAGCAAAACTTTTTAAATGGGCTATTATGTAAAAAAGAGCAAGAAGAAACTGAATGCCAAATATAAAGATCATGGACAAAAATAGAGTATAATTTCAGGAGGAAGAGAGCACTAACAAGGGAGAGAATTGGGTAGGGTTATTCAGCAACTCTGCCCCACATCAGTCAGCAGCCATCAACATCAAGACAAGACTCTCCACAAGCCAGAGATTACAACTTGCTGAAGGCTCAGAGGATGGTTAACATTTTTTAGCAATAAAGTATTTTTTAATTAAAGTAGGTATATTTTTAGACAATGCTATTGAACACTTAAAAGACTACTCTATAGTGTAAAAATAACATTTATATGCACTGGGAAACCAAAAATTCCACGTGATTCTTTTTATTGAAGCATATGCATTGCGGTGGTCTGGAACCAAAGCCACAATAGCTCCAACGTATACCTGTACAGGGAAAGAACCATCAGGCCAGTTTCTCAAGCATTTTGTCTATGGAGTAGTATGAAATAGGACCATAGGTAGTGGGGAGCCAGATTACAGGTGGCCTTAGATGTCAGGCTGAGGATTTTGTGTTTTATCTTAGAGGCAGTAGGAAGTCATTGAAACTTCTTGAGGAGGAGAGGATAACACAGTCAAATCTGTGTTTTAGGAATTTCAATTTCTCAGTTATGGAGAGGATGGAATGAAGACTGGAGGGACAAAAATAAAGAGACTAACAGGGAGCTGAAGTGAAGAGGGTCTTCAACTAGGTTAGAGGTTCTGTGAGAGATAAGGTTAGAAGGGATACAAGAAATCATGGGGACTTGATGGATGAGATATTTGCCTTTATCACTTAGAATCTTTTATCTTTTTGAGAATTAGATTAAATGCTACTTCTCCTTTCCTCAGTAACCCCATTTTTGGAACTCTGCCCTTACTTTGCACAAAATTATTTTGTATAAGATCCCTATTTATTTAGGTCCTTACCTGTAGTATTTCCTTTAATAAAATGTAAGCTTCTTGAGAGCAGGTAATTTTTTTTGCCTTTATATCCTCAGTGCCTGACACATAGTAGGTCCATAGTGAATGATGAATTGAAGTCAAGCACTTATAGTTCCAAAGAATTAAAAAATATATATTTTTTTAAATGAAAAAAATTTAAATAAACAATTTTTAAAATAAGAAAGGAGTAAATTACTTCAGTCTCTTACTCTCATACCACACCCCAACTCTGACACAAGGTAATTTCATTAAAAGTTGCTTTAACAAAGCAACCTAATTCATTATTATGTTTTAAATAAGTGATTTACTCTTCTTTATGCATATTCTCCCCTAACCCTATTCATATTTTCTAAATGATCATCATAACAGAATACAGAGCTTACAGGTCTAGGAAGATTAAATGAAGTGCCCAAGGTCATACAGGTAAAGTAAGAGGTAGAATTTGAACTCAGGTCATATGATCAATGGACCAATGCTCTTTCCACCATACTGCATTGTTCCCTTAAAATCTCTTTCACTTATAACACTCCATGTTTCTGCATCTCTTCGTTCATCTGAGGTTTTAATTTCTTTGCAAATGTTTCACCTGGGTCCTATACAAGAAAAGTAAACTGGAGAATTTGCCTCATTGCTTGGTGAATTTGATCAGCATAGCAACTAAACAGGAAAATGTAGCTTCTCTTTAAAGCAAACAAATAAAATATTTCCAACGCCCAACTCTCAACTTAAAATACTCTTTCCTCTCTCATATGGGAATTATGCAGATAACTGCTTTAACTCTACTTGACAGCCTTTGTAGATGGAGCCATTGGGAGCAATTTTTTTGGCATTCTGCCCTAATCTATGAGTAAGTCTAGTTATTTGGCAATAAGCAACTGACTTACCTTTCTGGAGCCAAGGAGCCATGTTTGAAAGAAAAATGGAAGTCTCTGGAGACTTGGTTTACTGTTCTAAAGGGAAAAAAAAGGATCCAGGTGACTTCTAGTGTTCTTTCTAAAGAGAAATTCTTTGGAATTGTCATCTGTCTTTATGATCCAGTGCCCATGGACTCTGAAAGCCAGATGGCTGGATCCCAAGAGAGCTTATCTTTTTCTTTCATGGGAGAGTTTGGATTTGTTTGGATTATATTAAGTGACTAATATCTTACTTGGATAAAAAAGAAGAAAATATTTAATTTATATACAGAAGGATAAACACAGAAAATTAGTCTATGCCAGCTTTTCAGGCCCTGTTGATCTTGAATGAAAATAATTCATGTTAATCATGATTAAAAACAATTCAACCAGAGAATGATTGGAAATGTCCTCTTTCCCTATCTTTCACTTGGCTCTTGACTTAGAAAACGTTTTTCTTGTTATCACCTGAGGTGACACAATAATGATTTAATTTTTAAGAAAGCTAGTGATAAATTGGACAGCATCCAGAGGATGGCATCCAGCCCAGAGGGAAGACTAAAGACCTTGACCTGTAAGAATTGATGTTTCACTTGGAGAAGAAAAAGACATGGGAAAGAATGATTAGTTTTCATCAAGTCTTTGCAGGACTTCCAGGTGGAAGATGGAAATTCTAGATGCCAACTATATGAAGTAGAGGCTACCCCATACTCTTTTTGCTTCCCTAGCAAGCTCAGAATCACTATTTTTAGTTCAAGCTGGCTGTGCAAAAGCTTTATGGGGTAAACGTTGTGACTCAATGCTATTCCCCTCCCCCCCCCACCTTCTGTCTTCAAATCAATACTAAGTACTGGTTCCAAGGCAGAAGAGCTTAGTAAGGGCTAGGCGACTGGGGTTAAATGACTTGTCCAGGTTACATAGCTGGGAAAGATCTGAGGCCAGATTTGAATGTTGGAACTGTTCCACTGAGCCACGTAGTTTTCTCAAGAGTTTCTGTATTGGCTACAGAGCCCGAAGAATGGATGATTCAGCGTCTGTCTCATGAGAAATCAGCCTGTGCCTTCATAACTGCATCTCAAGAGTCAAGTGAGAAAGTGGTGGCCTGTCCATTCTCTAACCATTGATAAGCACTGAGGTGAAACTCCTACAAACTGATTTTTGTTTTAGTGAAGATTAAAAGCAAAGGGAAGCTAAGTGGTGCAGTGGATAGAATGCTAGACCTGCAGTCAGGAAGACTCATCTCCCTGAGTTCAAGCCCAGCCTCAGATACTTACTGTGTGTGTGACCCTGGACAAGTCACTTAGCTCTGTTTGCCTCAGTTTCCTTATCTGTAAAATGAGCTGGAAAAGGAATTGGCAAACCACTCTAGTATCTCTGATAAGGTCAAAGAGATGTTACAGTCTGACCCAGTGAGGAAAGAGCCATGAATAAATGTTGGGGTCTGACCCATGAGAAAGGAGCCATGAATAAATGTTGGGGTCTGACCCAGTGAGAAAGGAGCCATGAATAAATATTGGGGTCTGACCCAGTGAGAAAGAAGCCATGAATAAATGTTGGGGTCTGACCCATGAGAAAGGAGTCATGAATAAATGTTGGGGTCTGACCCATGAGAAAGGAGCCATGAATAAATGTTGGGGTCTGACCCATGAGAAAGGAGCCATGAATAAATGTTGGGGTCTGACCCAGTGAGAAAGGAGCCATGAATAAATGTTGGGGTCTGACCCATGAGAAAGGAGCCATGAATAAATGTTGAGGTCTGACCCATGAGAAAGGAGCCATGAATAAATGTTGGGGTCTGACCCTTGAGAAAGGAGCCATGAATAATTTTCATGGACATGCCTCTGTGTTCTGCTGAAGGTCATAGCAAAGCTGTTTATGCAAGCAGCAGGTGGGATACCTGGGAATAAACTAGGACTTCTGGGATTGTTTGGGTTTGTAGAGGAGCCCTAGAAATGTTTTGGGTAATGCTTTTACATCAACAATATTTGGTGGGAAAGAAACACCTCCTAAATATGATGCAATGCCCTCTACTCTCTATAAAAATCTTTCTTAGAGTTTATGCATTACCGCCTCCCCCCCCCCCCCTTTTTCTCTCTGTGTCAGAAGCTAAATATCAACAATCTTTGCCAAGAAAACCCTAAATGGAGTCACAACTGAAAAGGACTGAACAACAAAGTCAGTTGTCAGCAAACATGTGCCAGCGACAGTGCTTAGCAATAGGAATACAAGGAAAAGCAAAAGACTATCCCTATCTCAAGGAATTCACAGTGTAACGGAGGGGAAAAAATACTATGGGGAGGGGAGAGGAGGAGGTTGTAGCTTGAAATAAAAATTATCGAACCATTAGACCTAACCTGAGGTAGAAAGGACTCCCTTGGGCGAGGTGATGGTGTCCCTCTCCGTGGAGTCTTCAAGAAAGAAGACTCTGGCTAGCCATTTGTTGAGAAGGTCAGAGAACAGATTCTTGCTCAGTTACAGAGTCCAAGTGCCCAGCTCCGGGACCCCTTCAACTCCGATTTTGGGACGTCTTCCCTCCCTTCCTTAACTCCAAACCCCTTTTCAGGCGCGACGAGGTGTATCAATTTAGCAATTTCCTGTTTGGGCACTAGGTGGTGCCCGTTGAACACTTTTCAGCTCACTAACTTCCACGAGGCTTAATTAAATAAGAGTTAAAGGAGTATTTGGAAGCTTAGCAAGATGTCCTTCGAAATCAGTCCTTTTGATTAGCAAAATTTGATTCGCCTTCACTTTCTGCCACCCTCTTCTTGTCTTGCAAGTGGTACAAAGGTGTATGTCAAGCTAACTCGCATTGCTCAGATTTCTTTCAGCTGATTTTTTCCCTTTTTTCTCTTTTTTCCACATCATTTAATTTATATTTTTAAGAATATTTTCCCATGGTTCCATGATTCATGTTCTCTCTTTCCCCTCTTCCTTTCCCCCTCCCTCCTTCCACTGGTTTATACATGTTTTATTTCTCAAAACTTATGTCCATATTATTCGCTTTTGTAATAAAGTAATCTTTTAAAACCAAAACCCCAAACCATATACCCACGCAACCAATCATATGTTTCTTTTCTGCGTTTCTGCTCCCACAGTTCTTTCTCATAAATTCCACGGGATGGTCCTGGATCATTGCATGGCTATCAGTAGCAGAATCGATTACATTTGATTATCCCACAATGTTTCACTTTCTGTGTACAATAGTTCTGCTCATTTCACTCCTCATCAGTACATGGAGGTCTTTCCAATTCTTATAAAAATCCATCAATCCTTATAGCACAATATTATTCTCTCCCCAGCAGATATCACAATTTATTCAGTCATTCTCCAGGCGAGGGACACCACCTCGTTTCCATTTTTTTTGGCCACCACAAGAAGTGCAGCTACAAATATTTTTGTACGAACATTTTTTTTTTGTCTATTTGGAGTCCAAACCCAGTAGTAATATAGCTGGATCAAAGGGCAGGAAATCTTTTAAAGCCCTTTGGTCTGATGAATTTCTAATAAATAAACAAATAAATAAAGGAGTATGGATTAAGCAACGGTGGCGATTAGGTCATGTCTGTTTGTTGAACTCTAATGGAGAAGCCAATGGATTGAGGAATGATTAGCAGCTGTGCTTGTGCAGGCTATTCCAATTACGGGGTTCAAATGTTAATTTGGATAGAAATGGAGTTAACAAAGGAAAGTATGTGTGGGAAAGGAAGAGTAAGATTATACAAACATCTGCAGGTGTTTTGAGCCTTACAAAGTAACAAATGTGGTTTGTTTTATCATGAATACAGAATTAGAAAGTGCTTATACACACACACATTCTTACCTTATATCTTAGAATGGATACTAAATATTGGTTCCAAGGCAGAAGAGCAGTAAGAGCTAGGCAATGAAGGTTAAGTGACTTGCCCAGGGTCACACAGCTGGGAAGTGTCTGAGGCCACATTTGAACCCAGAAACTCCCCTCTTCAGGCCTGATTCTCTATCTACTGAGTCACTTAGCTGCCCCTACCTTTATATTTTAAAAAATATTATGTGGCTTGGTAGACAGACAATACACAAGTGGGAATCAGGAGAAAGAAGGTCTAGTTTTTGTTCTGTATAGTCAATCATGGGAATAAATCAATTAACTGCTATCTCTTGATTAGATTAGAGAGGTAAAATGATATAGGGGAGATTGTTAGCCTTGGAATCAGGATAGACCTGGATTGGAATTCTGCCTTAAATACTTACAAACTGTGATATGAGACCCTAGGCAAGTCACTTAACTTTTGAACCTCAATTTCTTAACCTTTAGAAGGAAGCTAGGTGACTCAGTGGATTGAGAGCCAGGCCCAGAAATGAGAGGTCTTGGGTTCAAATCTGGCCTCAGACATTTCCTAGCTGGGTGACCCTGGGCAAGTCATGTCACCCCCATTGCCTAGCCCTTACTGCTCCTGTGCCTTGGAACCAATACACAGTATCAATGCTAAGACAGAAAGTGAGGGTTTAAAATAAAAAGTCAGCATGTAGAAAGATCATAGACTTGTATGAGTTAAAAAGGGCTGTGAAGGCATCTAGTCTAAACTGCTTGTTAGGGTAGGGAAAGGCCTGTCTGTTTTGCCTTAGTTAAAGGGCAGGTCTCTGTCTTGACTGCACATATGTGAAGCTCAGGTCTTGTTAATGCACAGCTGGCATAGCTGACTCTTCTCCCCCCAGCTGCCGGGCCCCTCTCCGTGCTGGGGGAGGCCAATGGCCATGACCTCCTGGGGACAACTTTGCCTCCTGCTGGCACCAATGCCAGTGTTTACCTGTGTCAAGTCTTCAAAGCACAATGAGGTGTCTTCCTAGGTTAACAGAACATAGAACTCACTTATATCAGCTTCTGCTTCCTGGGGATTTGCTTTGGGGAATTTTATTTCATAAGAGTAAGTAAAAGGCATACTGATATAATAGAGAGCTAGCTAGGAGGCAAGAAGACAGGAGCTGGAGTCTTGCCTCTGATGAGTACAGGCTGTGTGATCTTGGGCAAGTCACTTCAAGTCTTAGTGCCCCAGATAATTCTCTCAGACTGTACATTGTAGAACAGGTGCTGATCTACACTGTTAGCTGGGGTTTCCTCATTGGGAATTTCTTTACCAATGAAATCCCAGGTCTGTTCTCTGAATTAAAAAAAAAAAAGAGTAAAAATATTAGCATTGGAAACCTTTTTGTGTGTTTTGTTTTTGTTTGTTTGTTTGTTTTGCTGTGGGAAAGTTTTCTTTTTTTTTTAATTGAACATTTTTATTTAATTAATTCATTTAGAATATTTTTCCATGGTTCCATGATTCATGTTCTTTCCCTCCCCTCCTCCCTCTCCCCTCCCCCATATCCAACATGCAATTCCACTGGGTTTTACATGTGTCATTGATCAAGACCTATTTCCATATTGTTGATAATTGCACCAGGATGATCATTTAGAGTCTACATCTGTGGGGAAGTTTTCTGCTTCTGACTCTCCCAGATTACTTTCCTTCTGCATTTGGGGCTTTGTTGCCCTGAAACATCCTTCTACCATACCACCCCTCTTCCTCTATGAGTAGGTTTCTTCTAAGGCTTCTCTTTTGGGGATGGGCTTTATTCCCCTCTGGGTTGTCAGAGGCAAAGAACTCAGAGTCTGTCTAGTCTAGGATTAAAATGTGGGTGCCCTTCCACAGGTGGATTCCTCAGAGTCAGTCTAGATAAGTTTCAAGTGCCCTCTCCTTCACCTTCATGATGATGCTAAGAATCATCATCATCAACGTCATCATCATCATCATCATCCTCGCAATAACATGTTATTAATGGTTAGACTGTTCCACGAACCGGGTGACCTCAGAGCTTTATCTGCTGCACCTTCTCGTTGATGCTTCTCCAAGGGTTGCTTTACTGTCTCCAGTTCTTGCCTTTAAAAGAGGTTATCAGCTTGAAATAAAACACTCTCATTCTACCACCAGTAGATGAAGTCCTTCCACTCCAGTCTTTTTCTCTGGTCTCTCATTTTCCCTCGCCCTTACCTGAGGAACTCCTGGTCCCAGTTCTGCTGGGTTATTTCCTATTCTCCTGGACTTCCCCACCATGCTCCTGTTTGAATAGCTTATTCCTCCCCATTTCCTTTCCCACCCACACCCCTCCCCAACTTCCTCCAACTTTAACTGCCTGGATTATCTTCTTACCACTAGAATGTAAACCCCAAATTCTAATCTGACCTCAAATCTGGCTTCCTAACTGTGTGACCCTGGGTAAGTCACTTAACCCCCATTACTTAGCCCTTACTGCTCTTCTGCCTTGAAACCAATACATAGTACTGTTGCTAATTATGAGAGAAAGTAAGGATTAAGAAGAACATCAGCTCTCTGAGGGCAGGAACTGTCTTTCTTTTTTGCTTTGTAGTTAGCTCTTCAACATTGAGGACAGTTTCCAGTCCCATATGACATAGTTCATGGATGACAGCTAAGTTGTAGTAATACCCACAGAAGGTGGCAATTGGACTGACCTTACTTGCAAAGTCTATTTTGCTCTCTCTTGTACAATGAAAGCCTAATAGCTTTGGGCTGTGGTCCTTTGGTGGGTTAGAGTTACCACACTTGACTTACTCTGGTCTTGGTTTTTATTTTTGTTTTTTTTCTTTTTTTTCAGTGAAATGAATTAGACTCTGGAATCTGGAAATTCAGTGAAATAGATTGGACTTGTAAATAGGAAGTGGAAGACTTCCAGATGGCACTGGGGAGAGATGATGGGGAAATCTCTCCCTAATTCGAGGTTTGGCGGAATTTTGCTCTCTTGGCAGGACTACTTCCTTCTCATGGTGAATGCACATTGTGTAGAGCCCAGAACAAGTGAGGAGCAAATGTGATTTTACAAAGGAGGATTCTTGGTGGTTCGGATGTTTGTCATTAGAGGCGGGTGTGCACTTTTGGAATAGTAAAAATGGAGTGCCAGTTCCAAGATGAAGAGCATCAGGGCTTTCTGTCTTTTGGTTCACCCTCCCTCAGAGAGTTGGGCTTCAACAGAAGGAGCTGTTAACTGGTGGGCTTCTTTGTCTCTCAAAAGAAAGCCAGAGGGAGGGCGGGAAGGCTGTATTATTATGGTGGCTTAAACCCAAATTCAAAGGCTGTTTATTAAACAGTGAGTAAGTCAAAACATTCATACATATTAAGATTTGAAGCCAGAATAGTCTTTCTTTTCAGTCAGAGTTATCTGGACGCTGATACCTATAAATGCTATGACATTTCCCCCATTCTTTTAGAGTTAGCTGGTGTAGTAGTTAGGGAATTGGACTAGGACTCAGGAAGAGCTGGGTCTTTGGTTTCTTTTCCTATAAAATGAGAGTTGGGTCTATGTCTTCTTAGACCCTCTCTAGCTTACAATCAATGCCCCTTAGTTGTCCTCTGAGCTTGTGAAAGATCAGAGTAAGAGCTAGATGGGACCTTGGAGATCATCTACCCCAAGTAGGGGGGAAACTGTGACCCAGGTAGCTAAAGTAATTTAGCCAAGGTTATGTATAGTGAGTCTCGCACTATTCACTGCCTCTAGGCAGTCCAAGGAGGAACAAAAGTGGCCCAAGTAAGACAATAGAACAGCTTTTTATGTGGATCTGTATTGGGATTGGGATCTCCAGGAGGGAGAAAGAGGACTAGCCTTATTAAAAAAAACAAAAAAAAACACCTCTGGGAGCATGGTCCAAACTGGACTCCATTCATATAGAACTTTACATTTTTAATAAGAAAAAAATTATAAGCAGTGTTAGAAATTGGAGACATTCATGAGAATATTTTTTGTAAATTTCAATGAAGTCCTAAGTAAATCATTGGCAGCCCAGTAACAGGCTATGATATTGTCATTATCAACCATCTTCTTGCAAAAGAATGATAATATTGCATATTTGTATAGGCTCTTATTTGTTTCATAGCATTTAAAATTCATTTTAAGCTCCATATGGCAGAAGGAGTACTGGACTTGCAACTGGAAAGTTATGGGTGGTTTCAAATCTCAATTCTGATGTTTAATAAGTCATGTGATATTGGACAATTTGCTTTACTTTTCAGATTTCTCATCTGTAAAATGGAAATAATAATTGTACTACCTTCCCCAAAGTGTATTTTGAGGAAAATCGTTTTCATAATTTAAGATGTCTTAAATATGAGTTATTTGATTCTTGAGCAGATTTGGAAGCAAGAATATAGTAGAAAATACATTAGCCCTAAAGTAGAGATGTACTCAACTGTTTCACTTGTCTCCCACTCTGCAGATCTCCATTTGAGGTTTTCTTGGCGAAAATACTGGAATAGTTTGCCATTTCCTTCTCCAGCTCATTTTGCAGATGAAGAAACTGAGGCAAACGTGGTTAAATGATTTGCCCAGAGTCACCCACCTTTTAAGTGTCCGAGACTCAATTTGAATTCGGGGAGATGAGTCTTTCTGATTTCAGTTCCAGCATTCTATCCACTGCACCACCTAGCTGCCCAAAAGTTAGAGAATCTGGATTCAGATCCCACCTCTGACATGTAATATCTGTGTGTATACCTTAGATAAGTTATTTAAAATCTCTGGGCCTTATTTTTCTCATCTATAAAACAAGGGACTGGATTAGATGGCTTTTGAATTCCATTCCAGCTCTAAATCTGTGATCCTCCTGAAGGGAGCAAGATGGTTATTATTATCCCATTTTTATAGATGAGGAAACCAAGGCTCTAGGGAATTAGAAAATTTGTCCAAGGAAACATAGCTACTAAAAAATAATAATCGCATTTCTATAAGCACTTTGTTTTATGGAGTACTACCCATGCAATAACCAAGGGAGATAGGTAATAAAACTTTTATCATTCTATTTTACAGATACAGAGGAAGAATTTGATGCCAAGCCTCATGTCCCTTTTTGACCTAACTGCTTTTCTGTATTTTTGAATTATAAAGCAGGAAGAGGCAAACTAGAATAAATTTACCAAACCTTTATTTTTCAGAAAAATCAAAAGAGTCAGTTGGGCAGG